>NC_058132.1:265629508-265863103 GCF_016433145.1 Gracilinanus agilis | reverse complement strand
TTATATATGTGTATATATATATATATATATATATATATATATATATATATATATATATATAAAACCCAGTGAAATTATTGGTCAGCTATAGGAGTGGGGAGGGAGAGTACATGAATCATGTAACCATGGGAAAATATTTTTAAAATAAATAAAATAAAAACACTAAGTGCAGCCTACCTTGCTGTTCCTCAAACAAGACATTCCATTTCCCAACTCTGTATATCAATGGCTGTCTCCCATGTCTGGAATTCTCTCTCTCCTCATCTTTGTTTCCTGGCTTCCCTGGCTTCTTTCAAGTCTCTGCTAAAATCTTACCTTCTGCAAAGAAACTTTTCCGAATGCCCCTTAATGTTAGTATCTACCCTCTACATTCTCTCCTTTGACATAGCTGTCATTCGAGTTGATGTGGACAGCCATCACTGGGACAGTTGCAATAGTCTGCTGGTGGATCTGCTTATCTTAATGCTCTCCCCGCTCCAATTCATCTTCTATTCTGCCACTAAAATAATTTTTCTAAAGAAAAAGTAGGATGATTGTCACCCCACTACTCAATAAACCCCAATGGCTCTCTATTCCCTCCAGGAGCAAATGTAAAATTTTCCATTTGGTGTTTAAAGCCCTTTATAACCTATCCTCCTTCTACCTCTCCAGTATTTTTACACTTTACTCTTTGACTCAGTAACATTGTCCCATTGTTCTTGCTATTCCACAAATGAGATACTCCATCTCTTGGCAGAGGACATTTTCTCTGGCTGTCTCACAAGGCTGGAATGTTCTCCCTTTTCATCTCTGCCTATTGGCTTCCCTAGCTTTCTTTTAAATCTCAATCTGAAATCTTATCTTTACAGAAAACCTTTTTTAACTCCATAGTTCTAGTGCCTTCCCTCTGTTAGTTATTTCCTTTTCATCTTGTATATAGTTTATTTGAATATAATTATTTACATGTTATCTCCTTCATTAGATTATGAACTACTTGAAGGTAGGACCTGTCTTTTGCCTTTTTATGTATCTTCAGAACTTAGCACAGTGCCTGACACATAATAGGTGCTTAATAAATTTTTATTGATTGACTGATATAAGCTTATATTGGACCTATTGCCTCTCTTGTTAAAACAGAAGTTACTTGAAGGATGAAAATGATTCAGTGTTGTCTTGGTGTTCTCATGATTTAGTGAAATTAATAACATCATTTCATAGATCAGGAAACTGAAGTATTGAGAAGTTTAGTAACTTACCCAAGATCACATAGGTAGTAACTGTCTGAGGTGAGATCTGAACTCAGTTCTTTCTGATTCTGGTTCTAGTATTCTATCCACTGTGCCACCAAGTTGCCTCAAATGAGAGAATGTAGGTAGAAGTGTTTTGTAACTAGTAAAGTGCTTTACAAATATGAGCTATAATAATAATTATGATGTTAATACTATTAGGTTATTATACCTGTCATATAATAATATAGTAATAATTATTACTATTCTCTTCAAGTATCTGAAGAACCATCATGTGTAAACAATCACTCAATAAACATTAAACACCTATTATGTGGCAGGTACTGTGCTGTTTTGAGGATACAAAAAGAAGCAAAAGAAAGTCCTTGCCATCAAGGATCTCGAAGGCTAATTAGGGAGACAACCCCCCCCCAACATATATTCAAATAAGCTACATACAGGATAATTAGGAAATAATTAACAGAGCAAAGACACTAGAATTAAGAGAGACGGTTAGGAAAGATTTCCTGTAGAAGATGGGATTTCAGAATTTTGTTTCACAAAAGGATAAATGTGAGAGGAGAGACAGTGCAGTGTGGTGGAAAGAGCCCTATATGTGAAGACTAAAAGATAGGTGATAACACTTAGACAGAAAAGGCAATGTGGTATAATGGTTAGAGATCTGGTCTCAGAGCCAGGTAGAATTGGATTCAGTTCCCACCTCTTCCTACATACCAGCCTGACTTAATCACTTAATCTCCCAATGTGCAGAAGCACCTATATAAGGCTTTGAGTTACAGAGAAGGTGTCCATCAGAATTGGTAGAGGGAGTTCATCATTTGGGACTTCCTTTTTCTAATGAAATTAGAGTTCTAGCCCCAATTTCTAACACTTGGACTGTACACCTCATAGAATTGATCCTCATAAAAACTAAATAATAATAGTTAGCACTTATATAGGATTTTAAGTCTATAAAACACTAAGCAAATATTACCTCATTTTATCTAAGTGTTATTGCCCAGATAGATTACAGAATAGAAACCAAAACTTTAGGCAGAGAGTTAAATAAATGTCTTGGCCCAGGGCCATCTATTGGAGTGGCAGAGACAGGTCAGAAGACCAGATTTTTGGTCCTCATACATAGGGCTCTTCCCAATATACCACACTTTCTCCACACACGGTTGTCCTTTTGTGATAATGCCTTAACTTAGACTCCAACTACCACGCAGATTTCAGAACATTAAAAAAAATTACATCTTTATTTCAATATAATTAGTTTCCTTTTTAATCTTATGTATCTTATGCTTTTAAAAACATATTCTGAGAAAGGGTTCATAGTTTTCACCATACTGTCAAAAAAGATCCATGACACAAAAAATTAAAAATTATTACATTAGAAATTTTGTGTGAAGCTGCAAGCAATGTCTCAATTTAAAAGCAACAAAGTAAACACAACAAAAGCATCAAACATCTAATCTTAAAGACTGTAAACGACCACAGGAGCACCCCCATCATGGCTGTGCCTTCTCATTTTGACTTTCTGCCTATTTAGAAAGCTATATTTGGGAGTCTTTTTTGTTGGTAATAACCTTCACTCTCAAACAGCGCCCTTTGATGCACCTTCTTAATGAGTTTGTTCCATATGACATAATTTCCAGAATCTGAGATTTCATCCATGCGGGTGTTCTTTCTACCAATACAGAGATGGCACTTCCTCTACCCCTTTAACGGCAGTCCCTGAGGAAGTTGCTAGAGGTGCAAAATTCAATACTCTGAGATGAATTTCTGAACTGAGCCAGGTTCCTTTTCTCTTTGGTTGAAGGATATACATGATAGCACTTGGCTGTAACTTGATGCTTTTCCAGCTTGTTAATACTTGACAGCCTTATACTGGCATATCCTTTGGAAACCCAGAGTCATCTCTATGCCATGATGAACCTTCTGGCTGGCATCATGGATCTGGTCCTAGCTTTGGAGTCAAGTAGATCTGAGTTTAACTTGGCCCTCAGACACTTCCTAGCAGTGTGACTCTGAGTAAGTCACTTATATTTATCAGCCTGTGTTTCCTCATCTATAAAATGAGGGTGGGGGCAGTGAGGTGCCCAGGCCCAATCCAGGAGGTCTTGGGTTTAAATCTGGTCTCAGATACTGTGTGACCCTCAGTAAGTCACTTAACTCCCATTGTTAGCCCTTTCTGCTCTTCTGCCTTGGAACCAATACACAGTATTGATTCTAAGATGGAAGGTAAGGGTTTGTAAAAAATAAAGTAAAATAAAAGCAAAATGAGGATTATTGTACCTATTATACAGGGTCATTATGAAGATTAAATAACACCTGAAAAGTGGCTAGAAAACCCTAAAGAGTTATAGAAATGCTAGCTGCTGTTATTATAACTTTTACTATTATTATCCTCAAAAATAATAGTTGATAGATGAATAAAGACAGGCAGACAGCCAAATGGAGCATTTACTAAGCATGGAGGGTTAACATCCTTATGTGTAAAAATGAGAGTGGACTAGATAATTTCTAATCTATTATCCTGTTATTGTGGTTGTTCAGTTGGGTCTAACTCTTCATGACCTCATTTGGAGTTTTCTTTGCCAAGGTAACTAGAATGATTTATCATTTCCTTCTCCAGCTTATTTTACAAATAAGGTTAAGTGACTTGTCCAGGATCACACAGCTAGTATATATCTGAAGCTAGATTTGAACTCAGGAAGATGAGTCTTAGGGGATGTGCCACCTTTCTGCCCTTCTTTCATAATAGGTGATGAAAATTTTAAATCATTAATATATTTAGTTTGTTATTATTGTCACTATTATCATGGATAGATAAATCAGATGGGGAGATAGCCAGAGAGAGCATTTATTTTTAATTAAATTAATTTTTATTAATTAAATTAAAATATTTGTAAAAATAAGGTTGGACTAGATAATCTCTAATTCTATTATATGAGGTGTTTCTATATTATTATTGTAGTCATTTATGCATTTTTCCACCAATTAGATGGGAAGCTCCATGAAGAAAGGAAGTGAGCCCTATTTTTAGCATTTTTATCTTTCCTAGAACCTAACACAGATAACTGCATGTAACAAGTGCTTAATAACTGTTAAAAGTTGAATTTGAATGCTACATTGTTGGGTCTAAATTATCTGGGAAAATTAATCATGATATTCTAATGAAATGACTTGTTAAAATCAAAGGATTTTTGCAAGCTCTGAAACTTCTGATAACTTTATTTACTCACTCATCGTACTGTCTTAATACTCTGCCATCAATTGTTCTTATTTTTGGCCATTTCTCTCTCTGTCTCTGTCTCTGTGTCTCTGTCCTTGTCTCTCTGTCTCTGTCTCTGTCTCTGTCTCTCTACACACACACACACACACACAGAGAGAGAGAGAGAGAGAGAGAGAGAGAGAGAGAGAGAGAGAGAGAGAGAGAGAGAAGCACTCCTTACTTTTTGTCTTTTAAATAATACTAAATATCTATTCCAAGGAAGAAGAAGATTAAAGACTATGCAATGGGGGTTAAGTGACTTGCCTAGGATCACACAGCTAGGCAATATCTGAACTCAAGTCCTCCTGACTCCAGGTCTGGCTCTCTATCCACTGAGCTACCTAGCTGCTTAAAAAATCTCTTCTTTCTGTAATCATCCTATGCTGGAGGCACTATCCTAAAAAGGAGTACATGGTGTATGGTGAGCTCAGGTTTCAAAGCTTGCTCTGCCACTTAAGATATGTGTGGAACACTTGCTACATACAGCAGCCTTTTGCCCAAACAGCAGATATCTATTCCTCCAATCCTCAGACACAAACACAACACAAACATAGTTAATAGCTCCAGAGAAGAAGATAACTGGGAAGGGTAGCTGTTAGGTTTATGCTAAATCATGAGCTTTATTGGGATTTTGAAAGGCACCTTTTCTGGTCTTTATTCTCAGTGTTTTCATTCTTTCTGTTTGAATGGCATTCTTAGACCTTTAATAATGTGAATAGTTATTGGGGTGAGGAGAGGAAAGGCCATGGAAGTATATAAAGAATACATGGAAGTATGAAGCACCTGCTTTGGTCTCCTAGATGCCAGATACAAATGAGGAGAAAAATGGAGAAGAATCTCTCTGGCCTTCAGTTTTCTCATCTATAAAAATTAGAAGGTTAAGCTAGATGACCTCAAAGATCTATTATCTAGGATCCTGTGGTATGCCGCTGAGCTACTTCAATATCAAAGGCAGCAGAAGCCTAGAAACCAGGCAACTAGGAACAGCATTTCTCGGTGCACTCACTGATGGAGAATACCAAAGAACTATGGTTTAGTCACTGGCAAATTTGATGGCTCAGTCTTAATACTGAACTCATTCTAAAACCTCTTCTTAGCACACCACAGAGGAAGATACTATGTCCTTAACATTTCCTCCAGACTAAATTTAACAAACATTATCAATTCTGTCACTTCTTCTTCCTCCCTGATTTCATCATCTTTTCTTTTTAGGATCCCTCCTCATTCTTCCAACTTATAAAATATTCATTTAATAAATATTTTCTGAGCACCTACTATATGCCCAGCACTGTGCTAGAGGTCTTGGAATATTTAAAGAGGTGGGATAATAGCACATTGTGTGAATGTAGCCAATAGAAATCCAACCTTAGTCCCTTTTCTTTGTCTCTACTTGCATTTTGGAAAATTTCATCTGTTCCCAAACCACAACTTCCTCAGAGGCAATCCTTTACCATTTCAGATACCTCATTCTCTTGCTTCTCCTCTTTTCCATTCATTATTATGTCCTATTTCTTTTTCTGCACAAGAGCATTTGATTTGGAGTCAGAAGACCTAGGTTCAAATTTCAGTCAAGATGATTATAAACCCTGATCTGCAATTTGGAGACCACATCACTATGATTTTAAAACCAACTTATGACAAAGAATGTTATCCATCTCTAGAGAAGGAACTGTTGGAGTTGAAACGCAGACCAAAGCATGACATTATTCACATAGGTTTATTTATAATTTTATTTGAGAGTCTGAGGTTTATATGAGCATTCTCTTAAAACAATGACCAATATGGAAGCATATTTTCCAGATCAAAATGCCTACCATATCTGGGAGTGAGGGAGGAAAGGGAAGGGAAGGAGACAATTTAGATCTTATAATGTCAGAAAAGATTTGTTGAAAATTGATATTACATGTAACTGGGGAAATAAAATATCTTTTTAAAAACAGCCTCATGGAAATGGATATTAAGAGATGACATTTGTAGGACCCAATGGAATTGCTTCTCGGCTCCAGGAGTGGGGGAGGGAAAGAAAATGAATCATGTAAACATGGAAAAACATTTTTAAAATAAATAAATAAATAATGAAGTAAAAAAAAATTGTTTTTAAAAACAGCCTCAGAGGCAGTTAGGTGGCTCAAAGGGAAAAAAAGATAGGCTTAGATATATAGGAGGTTGTGGTTGCAACTCTGGCCTCAGAGATTTCTTAGCTATGTGACCCTGGGCTAGTCACTTAACCCCCATTTACCAATTTACCATTCTTCTGCTTTGTAACCAATTCACAGAATTGATTCTAAGATGGAAGGTAAGAGTTTTTTAAAAAATAAAATAAAAACAATAGCCTCCCAGTGAACCAACTCAACCGTTAAAGATTCTAAGTGATGATGGGGTAAACTTACAGATTGCTGAGCTGAAACACAGAGTTGGCTGCTATTGAGAGAAATATTAGGCTCTTGGATGTGCCAGTTAGTAAAGGTGACGGAAGAGCCATTAGACCATTCAAAGGAAACTGGGATGCTATGGCTGCTCATGCCAATCCATGTTTCAGATACATTTTCTGAAAAAGATCAGAGGAAATTATTATTTTTTTATTAACTGATTATTTGAAAAGGACGTCATTATTTTGACTATTTAGTAAAAAAGTTTCATTTTGATTACAAATTCTGTATTTGATGAAACTAGTTTAAATCTCTTAAAAAACCTTATGGGAGAACTCCCCTCAATTATTTTGTGTTGTAATCGTGGTAAGAGATAGAGGCTTAAAAAAAACCCAACTGTAAACCTATACATCTGAAGCAGCCTATGGGCTGGAGTCACTACACAACTTAAGGGACATCATCTCAGAGATTCTCATTAGCTTTCCCAAATCTCTGCAAAGCAAGCAAATTACATCCAAAAAAAAAAATAGTGAAAGGGGCAGAGGGGTGGAAACTAGACAGATTAAGGTGAGAACCACTCCTTTTCTGTCCAGAGAAAAAGAGAAGTCTATTTCTTTATTTCTCAGTGCCATCAAGCAATTTTCATACTTTTTTCTAGTTCTTCATTTTTTGCATATGGAAGAAAGTTGGTAGGAGATCTTAGAGCAAGGATACTGGAGGAGCAGCTCAGATCTGGGTAGATGACTATGAGTGTTAGAAAGGTGAAGTAGGCTGAAATAGTCTAGCCAGAATGAACAAATCACTTGGTAGTCAGAAAGAGAAAGCAAAACTAACCACTAGGAAATAAGCAGAGCAGAGGTCCCTTTCATTCTGAACAAATCCTCAATGTGAGGGCACACTACCAAAAAGGACTTTTGATGCAAAGATAAAATTAAAAGTCAGTTAATAAACAGAATTTGTTTAGTGTTAGGGAGAAAGGCAATGGTTGGTTGACTGTATTATGCCTTTATTTCCTTACAAATTTGCTTTACCAGAATTATTTACATTAGTAGTTAATGTCCACAACAATTCTTTTTCTTAACCTGGTGTCCACAGACAGATTTCAGGGGGTCACAAAATTTGGAGAGGAAAACAATTACAATGACTATATTCACTATAACCTATTTTTCTTTTGCAATTCCTTATATTTTATTTCACGTTAAAAATTCTGGAATAGAGCCTCTATAGGCTTCAATAGACTGCAAAATGAGACTGTGAAACAAACAAGCAGAAATGTTAAGTACTCCTGGTGTGGAGGAAGCAAGGTAGCATGATGTTACTTAGCTGGATTTGGAGTCAGAAAGACCCCAGTTCAAATCCTTTAGACACTTATTAGCCCTGTGAATCTGGGAAAAATCATTTAATCTCTCTCAACCACAGTTTCCTCATCTTGAAAAAGGGAATAAAAATAGATAATAATTGCCAAAGGGTTGTTATGTGGATCAAATGAGATAACAGATATAAAGTTGTTAGTAGATTGTAAAGCATCATCATCATTTAACTTCAACTAATAAACAATAAACTTCAGTGTTCAGATTGTATGCCTATGGCATTCTACTACTGGTGACAGCATCACTAAGTTACAAATTTGGTGGTGTTTTACTGTTTGCAAGGGATTTTTTTGTTGTTGTTTTGTTTTGTTTTGTTTTGTTTTTGGTTCAGCAGACTCCCTTTTGAGAACTGAATCTTTAAAATTAAAGTCATAAAATGATAGCGAATGCCACACTGTGTTATATTTCCGAAACTATCAATGTGTCCATCTCTTATCTGCCCAAAATATGTGAATGCCTTTAGATTTATTCTGAGCATCTATTTTGTGAAATATAGAGCTGTGACTCTATATTAATGCATGTATTTGGAAAATAATATCCCAAGTACATCAAGGTCAGTTTAAAATAGATGGATTTATTTTCTAGCCCACTAGTAAAAAATACTGCTTGCTACAATATCATGTGCATTGGGTCTAGAAGCAATTAGAAAACAAGGCAAACTAACCAACTTTAAGGACTCACCGTTGCTAAGAAGGTTTATGAAAAACTCTGCCTCTGCTAATGAAGCTATATTGATCAGTTCACTGTTATTGGACCGACAAGAATGCAAGGCAGCTCTCCAGGGTTTTTTTTCTTTCTGAAGATGGTAACAGTTGCGATTGTAAGGATTCCAGCCTGGCTCACAGTGTGTAGGGGAGTATTCCCAAGCATCTTTTTCATTTTAAAGATAGAAAACAAAGAGATATTATTCATAATTAAGTAGTGATACTATTAATTAGCTTTAAAAATTAACAGTGATAGGATTATCTTTAATTGTGAACTCTTGAGGGTAGGAGCCATCTTTTGCTTATCCCCAGTGTCTAGCACATAGTAGGTTTTTTAATAAATGCTGATTGAAGGGTCACTCTGCAGCTCAATAATGGATAGAGGACCAGATCTGGAGAGAGGAGGTTCTGGGTTCAAATTTGATCTCAGACATTTTCTAGCTTTGTGGTCCTGTGCAAGTCCCTTAACCCCAGATGCTTAGACCTTACCACTCTTCAATACTTGGTATCAATTCTAAGATAGAAGGCAAGGGTTGTCCTTTTTTTTAATATTTTATTTTTTTTAGAAAAATTTTCCACGGTTACATGATTTTTTTTAAATAAATGCTGATTGATTCCCCAAAACTAGAAGAAACTCAGTACTTCATATTATTATAACCTAGATGATCAATTATAAGGGTTTTTACTTGCAACAAGTTAAACAGGTAAATATAGTTAATGTTTTCATTTTTATTTTCATCTAAATATGTATTCCAGAAGTTTAGAAAAGAGTAGTAAGTGAATTTGTTATTTCTATGGATTCTTTCAGTGTTTCAATAATTTCTCTCTTTCTCTCTTGTTTTCTGCCCCTCTTTCCTCCTTCTCTCCTTCCTTCTATAAAATGGGGGTTAAATCACTCATTTACTGTTGCCAGCCATCATTCAACAAATATTGATCAAGCACTACTATGTACACAGCTGGAATTTTAAAATGCTTACTATTTATCCTAGTTACTGGCAGATATACAAAGTTTTAATAAAATATGGTCGCTGACCTCAGGAAGCTGATAATCTAGGATGGGTGTAAGCCCTGGGGATTCAAAGAAAAGCAAATGATGGCTCCTGTCCTCAAGGAGCTCCCAATCTAATAGGGGTTGGGGGGAACAACAAGCAAACAATATGAACAAACAAGCTATAAACAAGATGAACAGGAAAAGATAAACAGATGAAGGGCTTGGGAAAGAGTTCCTGTAGAAAATGGGATTGTTGTTAGCACTTTAAGGAAGTTAGGGAAGCCAACAAACAGAGATTAGGAAGGAGAACATTCCAGCAATGGAGGCCAGACAGAAATAATGCCCTGGGCCTAGAGGACCAAGACACAAGTGGGTGTCTTATTTATGGAATATCAAAGGAGGTCAATGTCACTGGATTGAGAAGGGAACATGCTGGGGAGTAAAGTAAGAGAAGACTGAAAAGGTGGGAGAAGAATAGGTTATGAAGGGCTTTGAACACCAAATCAAAGATTTTATAACTGATTAAATTCTGATATTTAAATTTAAATTCTAGAATTTTAATGATAAGAGAAAACATTTGATCTTTCTCTTCCCCCTTTGAACTAATTATAGATTTTAAAATCCTGTCATAAAAGAGGAGCTAGATCTAAAAGAGAAAAAATAATTGGGCTAAAAACATTGCTAGAAGTTGTATACTTTTCTCTGTTGGGTTCATCAGTGATGTGTGTGGAAGGCAGTAGAAAATTACTGAAGTACGGAGTTGTATAAAACTCGCTTGTGATTTAGTCAATTTCCAAAGGGATCAGGAATGAAATTCAGGAGTAGATTTAGATGAGAAACAGGTGTTGTTTGTTCCAACAAATGAGAATTCCAATGGGAAAAAATGAAAACGGGAAATGTTTGATATGCTAAAGTTATACTGTCATGGTTTTTTAGCAATATCCTGACCATATATGTGGAATTCATGATTCTTTTGAAATAGTACAGATTGCCTGTATACAAATAATTTATTGGATAAATGTAAACCAACATTAGCAAATGGTAAATTATGTATTATCAACAGATGGAGGGAGGTATTTAATTATGTTGAGAGGAATATTGAACAACTTATAAGACTAATTAACACAATAAAGATACTTACCAAATTCATCATGTTCAGTGCGGTTCAAATATTTTTTACATACATAAGGCAACCCAGATTCACATTCACGTGTTCGCCAGGACTGTGTCACCAAAGAATTGAATGTTCCACAGTGATATTCAAGAAATAGGTCAGACTTTACATCTGAAAAAACAACGCTTTAAATACTCAAAGCAAATATAATTAATTTATATATATTTATTTATATTTGCATATCCTTAGCATTCAACCATAGGATTTTAGAGGTCATTTAGTCAAAAACCCTCAGTTTATAGGTTTAGAAACTGAGGTTCAGAATGGTTAAATGATTTGCCCAAAGTTACTCAATAGTGAACAGCAGACATGGTATTTAAACCTAGGTCATTTGAGACCATATTTAATACTATTCCCCTATACAGTGCTGGTTGTGGTGATTAGTGTGATATTTTTTTTAAAAAACCCTACACGACTTGAATCATAAATAGAATAATTAATAGTATCTTAAAAAAACAAAAACAAAACAAAAAAAAAAAAAACCTTTACCTTCCATCTTAGAATCAATACTAAGTATTGGTTCCAAGGCAAAATAATGGTAAGGACTGGGCATTTGGGATTAAGTGACTTGCCCAGGGTCACACAGCTAGGAAGTATCTGAGGTCAGATCTGGACCAGGACCTCCTGTAACCAGGTCTGGTTCTCTATCCACTGAGCCACCTAGCTGCCTCTCATTAGTATCTTGGGGAAACAAATGACTTGGAATTATAAAACAATTAAGTGATCTACCAATTATCACACTGAGTAAAAAGATGATTTTGTTTCTTTTATAGATAAATATTTTATAATTTGTTACTATTAAAAAATAGCTGATCCCAATTTTGGCTCTGTCCCAAATTCTTTCTTCAACCTTGGGAAATTTGCTGAGCTTCTTGGCTTCTGACTATTGCCTGGAATAAGTATTCCTTCCATGTTCTTGCTTCAAGGGAGTTCAGACAAGCTTTAATTTTACTGGCCAACCCTTACAGGACAGCTCATTTATAGACTTAAGGGATCTGTGTAGGTGAGTACTCTCCCTTGGAACTCTATAATTTGAAAAGGACAAAGAACGTGTGACTTTAAGATGAATTCCCAAGGGCAAGTATAGGTATACCTCTATCTGCCCTCAATGCCTCAAAGTCAGTCTCAGGACTCAAGCGGTCTTTGTCCCAAAAGCTTTGTGGGATGGAAGAAAAGCACTTGCCTAGGCAGCTACAGGTTCCTTACTTAAATAAGAATAAATAACACTAATATTAAGCCTTTAGGATGGTATCCCATTGTACTACAGTTAAAAGCCACAAGAAGTACCTGGACTCCAGTTCAGGTAGGTGAGCGGGGTTCCATCTGACCACTGCCAGCCAGCAGCTGCATCCAGTTGATTGAGACCCATCCACACATCAACTGCTTTAGTACTTAAGTGCTCTGGAATGAACAGAGTGAACGGAATCACAAGTTGGAAAAAAATTAACGTTTCTTATTTTTCAGGACTTGGGTAGCATGGGGTTTTAAACTTTTGTTCTTGTTTCATTGTATCAGCTGAGTCCAACTTTTCCTGACCCCATGGATCATATCATCCAAGAGGTTTTCTTGGCAAAGATAGGGGTAGTTCCCCTTTCTGACTACAGTGGATTAAGGTAAATGATGGTTAAATGATTTGCCCAGGGTCACATAGCCAGTTGAGTTTCTGAAGCCACATTTGAACCCAGGTTTTTCTGACTTCAGACCCAGCACCCTATCCAGTGCCTGACCTAGTTGCCTCCCACTGTATCTAATATAAAATATCCACCTTCATTATAATAGCCATGAAGATTCCCTACATAATTTTCTTAAAGAGTTTTATTACCACTACTACTACTTAGAGATTACTTACTACTACTGAGAGCATTTTCGAGTTAAAATGCATTTCTCCCTACCTTCTAGAAATCTTGGGTTTTTGTAACAATCCCTCATATGGAATAGTAGAAACCAAACAGTGTAGGACATTGATTGGCAATCAATTCCCAGTGGGCCAGATCCAGGACCTAGTTTGCCCATCACTGCCTTAAGCAGTTCCCTAATCACTACATCTGGATGTGGGGGCGTAGTGATTAGGGAACTGCTTAAGGCAGTGATGGGAAAACTAGGGCTTGGATCTGGCCCTCGAGGAATAGTTTGCCCATCACTGTTGTAGGAGATGCAATATGATTATAACCTTAAGTTCACTCTCATTTTCATTCTTTTAAAAAATTTAATGTTTTATTACAAAAAATTTTTTTTGTTTTACATATCAAAGTCAATTCCAGACATAATCCTCTTTCCCAACTCCACCACATGCTAACAGTGACACTTTTACATCAAAAGTTAAGTAATCCAAATTAGGCTCACTTTCACTCTTGTGGAATCCAAAGCCACCTGGGAGAATTTTGCACTTGGTGATTGAGAGGGTTGGGGGGCAGAGAGAAGAAGGAAAAGTAAGAGTCAAAAGAGTGATCACTAACACATAAGCTTAATTTTTTTTTTCCTTTTTGGCTTTGACTTATGATTGATTCAGGGAGTTCTCATTGAAGAGGTTCCCTTTAACAATGCAAACTAGTAACTTTTTTGCAATTTATAGACATAAAAAAATAGCATGGAATCCTGACAATTTAAGTTGTTTGTCCAGGCTCACATAACTAGTATGTACTGGAAACAAGATTCTTTTTTTTCTGAATGCCTCCTATATAGCAGACATTGTTCTAAACATTGAGGACCTAAGGACAAAAATGAAACAGCCCCTGCTCTTGGTTAGCTTGTGTTCTTATCAAAGGAGGCAACATGTATACACTTATAAGGAAATACAAAATAAATACATATAAAAGTATATGCAGAATAAAGACAAATAAACACAATGTAGTCCAAGGAAAGAGGCCACTAGCAGTTAGGAGGAAGGGGACGATAAAGAAAGGCTTCATATAGAAGGTAGTTCTTGAGCTGAGAAAGAAAAGGAGAAAGGGGGAGGGAGAGAGGGACAGAGTGAAGCAGTGAAACAGAAGCCATTAGAAGTTCTGAGCCCAGAGGATGAGAGTATCTAATAATAAACCTGGGATTCTGAGAACAGAAGACTTCAGACTGAATTTGGATGCTCATATACATCTATAGGAGGCATACACTTATGTCTTCAAATACATACTACCCTAAAAGGTTTCAATCTCATGGTGTTGGTGCCCCATGCTTCATACTCAGCCTACTTTCTAAATTCTGAACTCTGACATGTTTTGCTGATATTACAGGGCTTTTGAGCCTTCTCACTGCCTCCCTAAGTCTAGGATCCTGAGTCTAGTCCTCTCAGACACAAGACCCCTCATTTTCCTAGACCTATATTGCCTGCCTTCTCTTTTCTGCCTTGCCTGACTTCCCTAGACTTAACCTCCAAACCACCTGCCTTAGAGTACCTACAAGGTACCCCTTCCTTTGCTAGAGGAACTCTCAGAGATCCTGATCTTTGTCCTTCCTGGTCAGGCTGATCCCATTGTTCCACAAATGTCAGAGAGAATGAATGCAAAGGATCTAGATTTGAATTCTGTATCTGTCACTCACTACCTCTCTGACCTCAGGCAAATTATTAAACCTTTCTGTGCCTCAATCTTTTCATCAGTAGAATGAAGGGGGTTGGGCTAGATTTCAATCTAAGTTTCCTTTCAAATCTACATTTATGATCCTAAGTGTTATCACGTATTCTACTACCTTTAGAGAGAACTATAAATCTAAAAATTCAATGTACATGTCACTCAAACGCTTCTTCTAAGACAAAAAAATGTCACTTTAGATCAAAGCAGGTGCCACAAATATTTGATTTTTATCAAACTGTGAAGTCTTGTTTCAACTTGAAAATTGAACATTCTGAGTTGCTTCGTATGTTCACTTCAAACTGACATTTGAAGGGATTGAGTCATTTGAACAAAAATCTGGCATACTATTATGTTGAGAAATACCTTAGTTGATTTGCAGTGCTTTTTACCATCTTGAAAAAAAGACCAACAGTGACTAAGAAGGTTATCCTGTGTGACTATTTTCTTTTCTTTTCTTTTTTTGGTAAAGATATTTTATTTTACCAATTACATGTAAAAATCAGGCAATGATTTTATCAGTGAAGTAGGAAGCATGGGGATTAGTCAAAGGTAGGCTAGATAGAAATCAAGGGCAAGAGCACCTGTTGAAAGAGTTTGTCAAGCTTAGGTAAGACCTTTACAGATGTTGAGTCAGAGGGCACTGGTCCACAGGGTGAGAGACAACTAGAGGGGGAAACTCTAGGACCTTAGATAGTTCCCCCTGGGAAAGAAGTTACCATGTCAACTTTCAAATTCAGTCTGAAGCCTTTTATTCTCAGAACCACAGGTTTATTTTCTTCCTAAACTTTGTCATCCTTGGAGTCAGATCTTCTGAGAATCCTTCTCTCTCTCCCTGGCTAGGACTCTGGGTCTAACTGAGAGGTTAACTCCAAAGGCAATATAACATACCAATGATAAATGTTATCACTGAGTGAGGGGAAAGACTCATGAGCCTTAGCTATGAGACAGAGTGGTGAGAGAAGTGCACAAAACTATGTCAAAAGAAGTACCAACACTACACAGGAGACATCTGAGCCCTAGTTTACCAAGGAGAGAAGTTTCCTAAACTTGACATGGGCTAACACTGAACACATTAAATAAAAAGAGAATAGTGAAGCACCCTCCTAAGTTAACTAATTAAAACTGAGCAGAATAGGCATGAGGAGCACCCTGCTTCTCCTAAGTTTCTTCATTACATGTAATGTAAATAATACACTGTGTCCTCCTTAAATTGATTAATCAGCACAACTTTCAACAATATACTAGGTAACTGAAAGGTACTAGGGTCCTAGTGGGAGAATAGGAAGAAAAAAGAAGCATATATTAATAATGAGGGAAAAATACTAGCATCTGTATTTTAAGACTTTAAACTCCATGAGGGAAGGAACTGTGTGACCTAACCAAAGTGGTTTTTATTAAAGCCCATATCTGACCTTGTCATTCCCTCTCCCTCATTCAGTAAACTCCAGTGGTTCCCTAATGTTACCTCCAACATCAAATATAAAACTCTTCTTGTAGGTATTTAAAACCATTCATAGAGAGCAGCTAGGTGTTTCAGTGGGTAGAGAGCCAGACCTAGAGACAAGAGGTCCTGGGTTCAAATATGGCCCAAGACATTTCCTAGCTGTTTGACCCTGGGCAAGACATTTAGCCCCTATTGCCTAATCTTTACTGCTCTTCTGCCTTGGAATCAATACACAGAATGGATTCTAAGATGGAAGATAAGGGTTTTAAAAAAATAAAACCCTTTACAACTTAGCCCCATCTTTTCTAGTGGTGCTTACACCAGAGGTATTAAACTGGACCACAAAACTCTGTAATGAGGACTAAACCAGATTAAAATGTAATTAGAAAATATTTAACAAAATAAAAAAATACAAGTAAGGCATAAACAATGTTAATTTGTCGTTTTCTAAGTCAATATACAGCCTACAGAGATTCCTTCCTTTTTGAGTTTGATGCAAATGACTTCTACTTTACTGCCTTTTATTTTCTCTGGGATCCAACTACTCTGACCTACTTCTTGTTCCTTAAATGCAACACTCATCTCCTAAATGCCTTCTAACTGGCTGTCTTCCAACCTTGGAATGCTCTTTCTCATTGCCTCTGGCTCTTGATTTTCCTGGCTTTCTTTGAGACTCAGCTCAAATCCCAAATTCTGTAGGATTTGACAGTCCTACCCTCTCCCAGTGGTTAGTAGTTGCTTAGCTCTGCAATCTGTCTCCATCTATACTGTATTTATTCCTTCCTCCCTTTCTCCCTTTCTCTCTCTCTCTCTCTCTCTCTCTCTCTCTCTCTCTCTCTCTCTCTCTTTCTCTTTCTCTCTCTCTCTCTCTCTCTCCTTCCCTTCCTTTCTCTCTGTCTCCTTCCTCCTCCCTCTCTCTGTTTCCCTCCCTCCCTCTCTCTCCTTCCCTCCTTTTCTCCCTTTCTCTGGCTACACACACACACACACACACACACACACACACACACACAGTATTAGAATGTTTGTGCCAGGCATAATAGCTAGTTCTAGGGATACAATGAAAGGCAAAAGATAGATACTGCTCTTAAGGGTCTCCCAGTCTAACAAACAACTTAAGCCCAGACTGTTTATTCTTTACATCCAAACACTTAGCACAGGGCCTGGCACATGGCAAGCACTTAATAAAGACTTGTTGGCTGATTTACTTGCTATATTGACATATTATTTACAGTTACTTGTTATCTTTACACAATGTAAATAATACCAGATTTCAATGGCTATTTTTAGCATAATTGTGCTGCTTAGAACCAGAATGAAAAGGTCATCATCCTTTATCTAATTGTAAACTAGGGCATTAGGCATTAGGGCACACCAAAATCTCTTTGGGCACCGCCCAACCCGATGAAAGCTGAGATGATCACAATGGTCTGGTGCTCTTCCGCCATCTTTTTTGTCACTATTGAGTTAAAAATATGAAACAGGGTGAAATGTAAGGTCTCTAGTTTCCAAAGGAGGAAATATTAATGTTAGAAATAGTATAGCACAAAGATTTCCACACAGATCTATAGCAATGATTACTAACGTTGAAAGAAAGGCTGCCCTTCTCCTGCCTTTGTAAATAAGCTTCAACTAGCTGAATAAATCTCAAAGTATAATTTTAGATTGGCAATATTTTAAAAAGACAGGAAATGGGAGAATAGGGCTTGTGTTCTACTTTGTTTTTATATTTACACACACAACATATACACACACGAACAATAACATGCATACATGCATGTGGCAATATTTTCATGGGTGTGCTGTTACACACATTTTTATATTCATATACCCATTTTCACAAAACAGCTATAAAGGTCTTAGGTTTACGTGTATTGTTAAGAGAATTTGTATTAATTTCTCCTTTTTTATATTTAAGAAGAAAAGGAGCAATAATATTTTTCAGTCAGAGACACCCTGCTGGGCAGGTTGTCCGTTAGAGACCCCCTGCTGTGCCACCTGTCAGTTGGTAACCGTTAGAAGGGTGTGGCCGAGGGGACCGTTAGAAGGGTGTGGCTGAGGGGAGTCTGGCAGTTGGAGAGAGTTGGGAAGGGCCGTTTTGTCTCTGTGTCTCCTGGGGAGAGGTTGTGCTGCTGGCACTCTCTCTGGTTGGAGAGAGAGAACGGAATGAAGGCCTTAATCGCCTTTATCTATTATTAATAACCTGGGAGATAAGGTAGATAGATAGAATTTATATGATTAGATAGTGAGAGTAGGAGAGTAGGCGAGGGCTTTGGCCTAGCAGAAGACGCTGCCTCTGAGGCAGATAGATGTAGGGTTTGGTTTAGAAAAATTTAGTTAGGTTTGGGATCTGGGGTACAGTTACAAGCTATTTTAAGATTACTTTCACTTTCCTTCTTCCTATTTCCTATCCATATTTCCTAATAATAAACTGTTTTACACTTAATGAACTGCACTCTGGCTTTTGTTCAAACTCCTACTCCCCAAAATTTAACCCTTCACAGTATGTATGATGTAAAGATTCACAAGTACACATATATACTTATATTCATGCCTGGGTATATATAACCTATATGAACAAATAATATGCACCTGTGATTCATACACACCTGTATACATGCTTGTGCATATCTGTGCATGCACACACACCTAGACAGGATAGGAGACAGAGTGATCTGCCCAGAGTGAGGAAGATGATTTCAAATCCATTCTCACAAATTTACTAAATGTGTGACCCTGGGTAAAACATTGAACTTCTGTTTGCCTCAGTTTCTTCACTGGTAAAATGTGGATAAAAACAGCACTTATCTCTAAGGGTCACTGTGAGGATGAAATGAGATATTATTTGAAAAGTGCTAAACCATATGTATAAATACATGTATGTATAGTCTCATGTGTACAAGCACATATTCTGACCCCATCCTTAACAAATCTTGGCATGTAACAGCAAGGGTATGCTAAAGTATATATCCAAGACCTTTATATATTTATAAATGTTTATCATAGCAATTTATTTATACTGAATATATTAAATAAATAATATGTTAAATATATTAAATAATTATCATATATATCATAAGCTTCAAATGGAAATCTTCAAAGGCAAACACAATAAACAAAAAACAACTTGATATTTGTGTTATATTGCTTTAATCTCAAGAGTAAGAAAAAAAGAATACTACTTTCATTTACCTTTCACCTCAGGGGGAAAGCAGAGTTCAGGACAAATGTAACTAAAGACACCTTATATTATTATGTCTTTTCATTATTGTTCTTTACTTTTCATGTGTTTGTACCCATTTAGATCTCGAATCTAACCAGCTTTGGTGGTGAGGGCCACATATGGTATTTGTTTAGTAGGCACTGCAGAACCTATCACAAAGAAGTCTATAAATATCTATTGAATGAGTAAGTTGAAATTTAGTTAGCTAAAAGGACATTTATAGTTTTATTGTTCAATTATTTTTCAGTTGTCTCCAACTTTTCATGACCCCTTTTGGGATTTTCTTGGCAAAGATACTGGAATTGTTTGCCATTTACTTCTTGAGCTCATTTTACAGAGGAGGAAACTGAGGCAAACAAGGTTAAATGGTCCATTCAGGGTCTAGTAAGTCTAATCCAGTGTCTGATGTCAGGTTTGAACTCAGGAAGATGAGTCTTTCTGACTCTGGAAACAGCATTCTATCTACTCTGCCCTAGCTGGGGTTACTCCAAGGGCATACAGGAGTTCTCTTCCTTCTATAAGTGCACCTTATTAATAAACTGATCTTACTTACTCCCTTTGGCATTTCCCTAAAGTTCAGAGAAAAAAGTGAGAAAGGTTTTCCAGAATGCCAAGTGGAAAAATAAGCAATATAACACTACGATAATAGGGAAAACCACTTCAAATTTTTGTTTAATGGTTTCATATCCACACTAGTCTTTTGGGAATGGTTTTCCATGAAATGGACTTGTTTACTGACAACAGTTATTTTAACTGGGCAGACATAAATATGAACCATTTATCTACTTACGCCTTATAAAATTTTCTTCTGTCACATCCATGATACTTAGTAAATCACCTCCTTGCATCTGGCATGAAGAATGGGCCTCAGACCAAGACAGAATGGAAAAGAGATTGAATTGGTAGCAAATACGTGTATTAGGATCCTTCTCCCAGAAAACTTCACAACTTATCTCTGTGGAGGCTAAAAACAAAGTTTGTTAGAAAAATTACCACAATTATTTTCTCTGTTCAGCATCTGTCATTCATCTAATTTAGTAGTGCCATAAACATAGTTTAACAAAATTAATCCATAATGAATAACTAACTATCTTGATAGATTCTTAAAGTGCATCTGGGTAAAAATAATTATAGTGATACAACCTTCAAAAGGCAAAATATATAAATCTTCATGGTCTTTATTCCTAATTATCTCTTCATGACCAAATTCTCTCCCATACAACTGGATTGGATTAAATTGTCTCATCTAAGAACATAAATGAAATTTTTTGATGATGAGGTTCTAATCCTTTCTTTAAGCATTAATTATGAAGCAATTTATTCGTAGAAAAGTTGTGACGTATGCGTTTTTATAAACTGCAGGGTTCATGTAAAGTGTCACCACTTTGAACCTTTGCTCCCAATTCATACTGACTTAAAGAGTTCTTTTTGACATAATTGGCTTGGAATTAAAAAAAAAATTATTTGGCAATAACAACTTTGGTTGTAGGGTGTCTAGAATTCTAGCCCTTTCCAAGAAGTAGAGTACAAATAGATTGCTTCATATTTATTTTATTTTACAAAAGCTAAAATCCATTTTTATATTGCATGGTATATCCCAAACGAATTAAAGTTTTAAAATGAACATTGAAAACTTTAACTCTGGCAAACAATTTAGAGAAGGAAACTCCTTCAGTCAAAAGGGAGATGTGTAAAATTCCACTTTCAAGGAGCAAGCCAAGAATTTCACAACATAATTAAAAATAAACTTAATAAACCACATGAATGGGGCCTAGAGCTTGCCATTCCCATGAAACATGAGAAAATCCCTATCAAATTGGGATGATATTTACATTAGATCTTTTAAAAAATCATAAACCAAGGTGAAAAGGAAAAACAGCAACAAAAACATCATAAACCATGAACTATAAACATCTGAAATAAGAACCCAAGTATTTTAGAGTGTGAAAAATGTTGATCAAGCCAGGATAAGCATACAACTGATGAAAGGCAGTATATATTTCAAAGTCATGATTAGAACGTATATAAAATAAATCCAGTAAAAATTTGGAAGAAAAAGATCCAAGTGAGAGCTAGAGTAATAAGAAGGCTTCTTGAAAGAGAGGGAATGTGGGCTCTGTTCTGAAGGATGAGGTGATTTGGAAAGGCAGAAAAAAAAAATGAGAGAGTACTCTAGGCAGGGAGAATGATGTGAGCAAAATGACAGAAGTGGGAATAAGCATGGTCCATAATTTGTGGGATGATGAGGACAGCTCATCTACAGAAGAGAATAAGTATCTGGAAATGAAGGAAATAAAGTGGGTTTAGGTTCTGAAGGGTCTTACAAACTATATAAAGAAAGTTAGAGTTGATGCCATAAGAAACAGGGAATTAAAAGAATTAACAGGTTAGATGTGATTCTTGGGAAAAGTTAATCTGGTAGTAGATACAGAATTGATTGTTATAAAGAGAGAACAGATTTGGGAAGATAAACCTCTGTTGTAATCCAAACATAAGATAATAAGAGTCTGTACCAATGCAGTGTCATGGGCAATGAAAGGTTAAATGGTATCAGAAGGTGACTATTCAAGGAAGCAGCATGGTAGAATGGAAATAAAGGAATAAGCCCAATGGCTTCTCTTTGAAGCTTGTTGCTCTGATAAATGTTTCCATAAAACATTGATAAATCCAGAAACACTAGCTTTAGAGAGAGAGGATTTGGGGTAGAATCCTGGCTTTGCTCTCTGGGTGCTCTTTTTCAAATCACTTAATCTCTCTAGGCCTGTTTCCTCATCTATATAATGAATAGGCTGGAAAAGATTCAATCCAACAAACATTTATCCTTATTACTACTAACAATATTAATAACAGCTAGTATTTATGAATTACTTTGAGGTTTTCAAAGTACTTTATAAATATAATCTTATTTTATCTTCACAGCAACCCTAGTAGATCGGTGCTATTATTATCCTCATTTTGCAAGAGCAAAAGAAGAGTCCAACTGTCACATCAGAAAGTTCTCCAGAATGTTCAGAGGACATCCTTTCCCAAACTTATGGGAGGACATAGGCAAGAACCTCATTGTGGATAACCAAATATGGGTGCATTGTGATGTATAGAGGCAAGGCAGCTAAATGTGCAGAGGATAGAGCACTGGTCTTGGAATCAAGAAGATCTAAATTCAAATCTGGCCTTAGAAACTGAATAGTTTAAAATGTGAACCTTGGCAAGTCACTTTGTGCAGATTCTCTCAGTTTTCTCCTGTAAAATGGGCATAGTAGTAGCACCTATCTCTTACATTGTGAGGATCCAATGAGATTTTTTTCTTTTCATCATTTCTTTTTTAAAATTTAGATATTTTATTTTTCCTAGTTACATATAAAATTAATTTTTAGCATTCATTTTTTTTTAAATTCAGAGTTTCAAATTCTTTCCTTTTCTCCTTCTCCTCCTCCCTCATTGAGAAGGCAAACAATTTGATATAGGACATACTTGTGCAGTCATGGAAAACACATTTCCTTATTAGTCATGTTGTTAAAGAAAAAACAGACCAAAACAAACAAACAAAAAACCCAGAAGGAAAAAAAAAAGAGAAAGTAAAAACAAGTGTGCTTTGATCTGCATTCAGACTTTATCAGTTCTTCCTCTAGAAGTGGATAGCATTTTTCATCATGAGTCCTTTGGAACTGTCAGATCATTGTATTGCTGAGAATAGCTAAGTCATTCACAATTGATCATTAGTCATTGTACAACATTGCAGTAACTGGGTACAATGTTCTCCTGGTTCTGTTCACTTCACTTGACATCAGTTCATGTAAGTCTTTCCAGGTTTTTCTGAGAGTAACATATTTGTCATTTCTTATAGCATAATGGTATTTCATAATAATCATATACCTCAACCTCTTTAGCCATTCCCCAAACGATGGACATCCCCTCAATGCCCAATTCTTTGCCACTATAAGAAGAGCTGCTATAAATATTCTTATACATTTAGGTCCTTTTCCTTTAAAAAAAATCTCTTTGATACCTAATAGTGGTATTAGTGGGCTGAAGGATGTATACAGTTTTACAGCCCTTTGGGCATAGGTTCAAATTGCTCTTTAGAATGGTTGGATCAGTTTGCAACTTCACCAGCAATGCATTAGTGTTCCAATTTTTCCACAATCCTTCCAACACTTATCATTTTCCTTTTCTGTCATAACAGCCAATCTGATGGGTGAGAAGTGGTTCCTTAGAGTTGTTTTAATTTACATTTATCTAATTAGTAGAGACTTGGAGCATTGTTCATAAGACTATAAATGATATATTATTAAAGCACTTAAATGCAGTACCTGCCACATAGCAGGCATATAATAAACACATTTCTTTCTTTCTGAAAGAAATAAGATAGAAGACTGAAGAATAAGATAGCAAACACATTTGATTATAATGACTGAATGCTGTGGTTTTAGGATTTTAGGTTGTGCCAGAAATAATCAGTGTGGAGAACTCCATCCAAAGAGGTCGTATGAGGATGATATTAGAAATTAAGTCTTGTTATATGAGTTTAGAGATAAGAAGTAGAGAAGCTGGCTTGAGAAAGAATTGGAGTTTTAAACAGATCTGAGACAGAGTGTCAGTGTCAAATGTTGACAGTTTAACAGTTTTTCTGTGACAGTCTCTGGCAGTTACTCTGAGGAGGAGGAGTTATTTTCTCAGAGTGCTGAGAGGAGGTGACATCTTCTTTTCTCTCTCTTGTCTGAGGTAGAAGGAAAGGAGGGAAAAACCTGAAGGAGCTGAGTGATTTTCCTTCTCCAACTTGGGAAACACTAGTGACTATATATTGATGTTTTATAAATTGTCTTTATATCTGAGAAGACCAAAGAAAGACCTGGTCTTTGGTTTAGACCAGTGATGGCAAACCTATGACACATGTGTCAGCACTGACATACTTAGCCACTTTTGATGACACGTGACTGCATGAGGCCACATACAGAGAAGTATGGGGCCACATGCCAAGGATGAAACATTTGCTGTAGTTTGTGTAGACACTCTGTGCATTATAGATGACAATTCTACCTATATTAACTTACCTGTTTTGGTTTATTAAATATAGTTATACATAATTATACATTTTTGTTATTTAAACTATAAATATCATGAAATTATGTGTTTTTTTTCTCGAGGTGACACAGAACCTGAGTTATTTGGCGAATTTTGACACACCAAGCTCAAAAGGCTGCCCATCACTAGTTTAGACTCTGAGTCAGCTAAGGCTCAGAGTCCTAACTTGGTTCTTGCTGAGGCTCAGCTAGCTGTTCTTTGTTATTTTTATAAATTCTTATAAGGATAATAGTGTTAGTTTATTGTAGAATAGTGAAATTTTGGGTTAGTCAGATCAGGAAGGATCAATGTAGCCTGCTGAAACAGGAGAAGCAGTTCCTTGCAGAACAAGGGAGTTTTATTTGGGTGGAGTTAGAATCCCTTAGAGTTAGAAATCCTTTTTTTATCCTTTTATTCTCAATAAATATTTTATTTTTATATAATAAGAGTTGCCTTAGCATCCTTGCACCTAGCCCTGAAAAGAAATTCACTTATGAGCTTCACTTCAATTATATAAACTGAAGATACTTTGTAAGCACAACAAGCAGAGTATGTAATTAGTTTATAATCAATAATCAATTCATTTACATTTATTTTTACAGTAGCTATAAAATTTGTTTCTAATGAAAAGTTGCCTGAAACATTGAGAGGTTGATGATTTAAATCAGGACTTCCTAACTTCAGGCTCAAGGTCCCATACACAATGCTACGCTGTTTTTCAACATACATGCTATCATTTTCCATTGCTAAACTACAATTGGGCATATTTTGTTTTCTAAAGCTCTGGAAGATGCTATCCAAAATGACTATAAGAGCTGCAAAACTCTTTAGCATGGCAAAATATACTGTTTCATACATATAATGTAGCATTATTACCCCATAAAGTGACAGATATTAAGAATAATTAAGAAAAAAAGTCAGGATGGCATGATGGGTAGTGAGTTGGGCTGTTAGTCAGGAAAATATGAATTTAAATCCTGTCATTGACACTTGTGTCACCCTAGGCAAGACATTTAACTCTTCAGTGAACCCAAGCAAATGCTCTAATTTGTAGAATAATAGTCTAATTTCATTGGTAAAAGGAATTTTCTTAATCCCTACCTCAGTAAAAATACAAGTGTAGAACAAAATAAATTAATAACATAAAAGGTTAAGCTAAGAAATATGGGGAGACTTAAATGAAGTAATATTAAGTAAATATGAAAGAATTGGAAAAATAACACATTGATTATCACAACATAAAATATAAATAACAACGAAATCTGGAAAAAGAAAAAGTTCGGACAGTGACATGCAAGCAGGTGGTTGTGTCGTTAACAAAAATATATGCTTATTTTAACAATGACAAAAAAACTTTAACAAAAATTTTGCATTACCTGAAGAAGATAATGGGATTTATAGTTTCATATATGATTATTTTCTATTCTTATTTTAATGTTTTTGTCAATTATGAAGTTTGGAATAAACTTCCAAAATATTTATAAAAGTGGCCTTCTGGGGCCCATGGCTCACTAGCAGCTCCAGTTAGGATGGAAATTTTCTCTTGCTTCTCACGCTTCTTGATATTTATTCCAAGTTTCCAAACCACTCTACTGCCAAAACAACCCAAAAGCCTCCCTGTTGGATTTGCCTGGCCTTTGAAATATGCTGATCTTAAAAACATGTTTATATTCTGATTTGTACTGCAATTTATCATCTTCTATATGCGTGTTCTTTTTCCTCAGCTGGCTCAAATCTTCCACTTCTGAGTATCACCAGCATAGTATACCCAGCACTGCACTATGCATGGAGCATCTCAATGAATTTTGATCCAGATCTTGAAGGGTCCTCAAAGGTCATCTAGTCTAGTCCCTTCATTTTGTTATTGAGGCAATTGGGGCCCAGGTTAGTTAAATTACTTTCCCAGTGTCACACAGGTAATAAGCATCAGAGATGGTATTTGAACCCAGGTCCTTTGGTTCCTAAGCTAGGATTCTTTCAATACTATACAGTCTGTTTTTTTTTTTAAACCCTTGTACTTCCGTGTATTGTCTCATAGGTGGAAGATTGGTAAGGGTGGGCAATGGGGGTCAAGTGACTTGCCCAGGGTCGCACAGCTGGGAAGTGGCTGAGGCTGGGTTTGAACCTAGGACCTCCTGTCTCTAGGCCTGACTCTCACTCCACTGAGCTACCCAGCTGCCGCCTATACAGTCTGGTTTTAATGATAGTGTGTGGTTTTTAAGCCAGGTTTTTTTATGTTACAGATTAAAATTTTACTTTTTGGGTAGGCTTTTGTTTAGTCTTCAATCCAAAGTAATGTAACTCCCCTTCCATTGGTTACAAGAACTCTCTCTTCATTGGTAGAGATGAATGCCCTGCCTTTGTAAGAGGCAGCATAGAGTTGATGAGAGGGGAGAGAGGAGCTCTTTAGGCTCTCAACACAATAGAGGGGTACTTGGGGAAAATGTCAATCTCTTCTTAGGGATCACAGATTTCAAGGGCATCTTAGAGGTCATCTAGTCCATTGCACTCATTTTGCAGATGATGAAATTGAGACCAAGAAATGTGAAGTGCCTTGTTCACTTTCACACAAATAGTTAAGTGGTGTGGCTAGTCTATCAACCTCAAATGTTCTGTAATTCTAAATGTAGACGGGTTTTCCAATGGACCACCCTACCTTCTTGACTACTCAGGGAAAAGTCATGTTAGTCAAAACCAAATTTAACCACTTACTAATGCAAATTATGTAATATAATATGCAGACCAAATCCTTTGGTAATCAAAACCAGTTATTTCCAAGAGGGATATTGGACCTGCCAATTTAGGATACTGACATTCTAAGAGATTTTGTGCCAGGCTGTGTTGGAAGAGGGGAGAGCAGAATAGTAGCAGGACTGTTGTTCTTATTCTTCACTTACCCTTGCTTCTCACTGCCTTCCACATTCTACATTTTTCATATCTATTGCCTTCTTTCCAATTATATACTCTTGTTCTGGCAACTCTTATCACCTTTGGTCTAGGTAATTACATTACCCTCCGACTTTCAGTCTATCCCCTCCTAAATCAACATTCTCACAGCTAATAAAATAATCTTGCCAAGTTGCAGGTTTGACCATGACATTCCCTTAATCAAAAATCTTTATATTAGTTCCTTCCTGGTGCCTCTAGGAAAAAATACAATCTCTTCAACTTGGCATTTAAAACTCTTTGCACGGGTTCCAACCTACTTTTTTTTTAGACTTATTTCGCATTCTGCCCTACTTTCCCATATGCATTTGTATAGACTGTCTTGCATGCTTGGAATATACTACTTCCTCATCTCCATGTCTTAGTATCCTTAGTTTCCTTCAAAATTCAGATCAAGTTTGACTCTTCTCAAATGATATATTAATTTATCTTCCTAATAGATTTAAATTCCTGAAGAACATGTACTATTTTTCATTTTAGCTTCCTACTCTTAGCTCCTAGCATGCTCTCTTGTATAGTGTTGGTGTTTAATAAATGCTTGATGAATTGTGAATTGAATTGAATCCCTTCCTAAGGTCCCACATATTTTCCCCTGGATGCTATGTTGTTAGGAAAGGGACATTTCCTTGAGGTGGCTGCAAGGTGGCCCATTGACTCCTCACACAACCACTAAGAGGTAAAATTTTGAGTCTTTCAGAGGTTCTGGGGAAGCTTTGCCAAACATGGGGTAACTAAGTGTGACTGTGAGCTTTCCCTTCCTCTACTTAGTAATTTTCCCTCTCATTTCGCCATTTTAGTGGATAAGGGGAGAGAAGGGAGCAACAAGCCCACTGCAGTCTCAGATGCTTAGATTTTGCCGAATCAGAGTGATTTAAGGGCCAGCAAAAGCTGCCTTTTTCATAGGGAAGTGTTGTCACCAACAATGAACCATTTATTGTCACCAACAATGAACATCTTTCTCTCCTTTAAGGCCTAACCCAGGTGCTGCCTATTCTATGAGGTCTTCTTTCTTTTTCTCCAACTAGATGTAATCCATACTTTCTTGAAATTCTCAAATCACTTTACTTGAGTTCAACAATGTATTATATATTTAATCACGTTCTCATTTTTATCAGAGTTTTTGTGTTCACGCCTTATCCTCTAATTCCACCCTCCCCCCCCCCCAATATACTATAAACTCCTAGTGGGTAATCAACATTTATTAAATACCTACTGTGTGCCAGGCATGATACTGTTAAGCTTTTGGAATACAAAGGAAAGAGAGACCCTGCCCTCAAGGAGCTCACAATCTAATTGGGGGTGACTGTGGTTTGGAAGTGATAAACAAATATGTATAAACAAACCACATAGAGGATAAATGAGAAATAATGTACAGAAAGAAGACACTAGCTTTAAAGGGGGTTGAGAAATGCTTCCTATACCAGATAAGATTTTAGTTGGGACTTAAAGGGAGCAAGGAAGCCAATAGCAGAGAACATTCCAGGCAAGGTTGACAGACTGAGAAAATGCCCTGAATTGAGAGATGAAATTATTTGTGGGACAATTATGAGGCCAATGTCATTGGATTAAATAGTTGTGGTATGGAGTAAGGTAAATGAAGGCTGAAGAAGTAAGAGGGGAAGCTAAGTTATGAAATTCTTTTGAATACTAAGCAGAGGATTTTGTATTTGATCCTGGAGGCAATAGGGAGTCACTGAAGTTTATTGAGTGAGGGGGAGACCAGGGAGCTGGAGGTTGACATAGTTGGAACTTAGCTTTAGGAAAATCACTTTAGGGTCTGCATGGATAATGGCAGGCAGATTCACTAGCAGGCTATAGCAATGGTACAGTTGTGAGCATAAGGGTCTGCACCAGAGTGGTGGTAGCAGTGTCAGAAGAGACAAGGGGGCATATTCAAGAGACATCATAAATGAAATCAATAGTCATTATCAACAGATTAGATATGACAATATTGAGGAGTAGAGAATGACTCCTAGGTTATAAGCCTGAGATATTGGAAGATGTAAATGCCCTCTACAGTAATAAGGAAGGGGATGGGGTTTAAGGAAAAGAGAATGAATTCAGCAGTCAGAAAGAAATAGGATTGCGTAAGAGGCTAGAGGGTCTATCTTTGGTAAAGAGTAAGGGCACTTCATCATGTGAGACAGGAAGAGATAGTGGCAGAAGTTATGTGAGTAATATAAGATGAGGAAGAGGGAGCTCATGTTGAATGACCTCAATTTTTTTTTCTGTAAAATATGAGGCAAGGGGTGGGGAGGAGGGCCCTGAGAAGTTTGAAGAGGGATGAAAAGGTTTGGAGAGATGATGTAGAGAGTGGGATAGTGAGTTGATAAGGCAAGTACAGAAGGATTGCCTAGCATCAATAAGGACCCAGTTAAGATTATGTTGTGTAGTGGACCTACTCAGAATGGTCACATGATTTTCTCTACCTTATAAAAACAAAAGGTGAAAAATAAACTATTTATTGAAAATATATAAGAATAAAAGGATTTTTAACTCTATGGGATTCTAACTCCACCCAAATAAAACTCCCTGGTTCTGCAAGGAACAGCTTTTCCTGTTTTCACAGGTTATACTAATCCTTTCTGATCTAACACAAATTTTTACTATTCTAAATAAACTACCATTATTATCCTTATAATTCTAAACTTCACCTAAATATAACAAAGGCTAGCTGGTTGAGTCTCAACAAGAGTCAAGTTAGGACTCTGAGCCTTAGCAGACTCAGTCTGAACCAAAGACCAGGTCTTTCTTTGGTCTTCTCAGAGTTGAAACAATTTATAAAAACAGTAATAGATAGTCAATAGTGTTTCCCAAGTTGGAAAAGAAAACACTCCTTCAGGTCTTTCCCTCTTTTCCTTCTATCTCAGACAGGAGAGAGAGTCTCTGACAGTGCCTCTGTCAACTGCTAGAGACCAGCTGCCCCTCCTAGAGAGAGTAACTGTCACAGAAAAACCATTACACCTTGAAACTGACACTCTGGCTCAGCTCTGTTTGAAACTCCAATTCTTCCTCAAACCAGCTTCTCTACTTCTTACCTCTAAACTAATAAAACAATACTTATTTTCTAATATCATCCATTTAACCTTCATTCAGCAGCAAGTTTATAGGGCACGATGATATGATAAGAAGGCTAGGACTCAAGAGAATAGGACAGTGGAGAGAGTTGATTTGGTGTACCAAGGACTAAGATAGGGAAAAGGGGAGAAAATAGCTAATGCAGGGGACATGGCCTAGGAGAGAATTTAGGAGGGTTTGGAGGTCACAGTACAGATTTGGTAAGAGAAGGCAGAGGAAGAGCCTTGGATTATGATTATTGAAAAAACCAATCAATTATAGGTCAGAGAAGGGGATTTTGGAATTCATGAATGTGGAAGTAATACATTTGGGGTAATGGCAAGATCAGAGTTATAATCATCATTGCACATCGTTGAGATAGGGTGAAGGATATAATCATGGGAAATGAGTAGGTTGAAGAACTGAATGATTAGGGAATTTGAGGTTAAGTCAATATATATGTAGGTCTCCTGGTATGAGAGAACAAGAGTTGGAGAGGAGAGAAAATATGGGGAGCATTATACCAAACACACTAAGAAAGGAAGGAGAGTGAACTGGAGTTGTGAGGACAAAAGCTACCAGGATTTTGTTTGGGTGGCAGATATGAACAGCAGGCACCTCAAAGGAAGAGAATCTGCTGAGTGATGAAGGTAGGGGAAGAACTTGAAAGTGGCAATGGGGAGCATGGAATATTCTCTCTCTTGCCTTGACTAGTGACCTGAGGTACCCAGGGGGGCTGTATCATCCTAGGAGAGCCAGGATTCAGTAATAGCTAGAAAATGGAAGGATTAGGAGAGGAAAAGGCTTAGTATAATGGGAAATTTATTGTTCCATAAGCAGTAGTGGAATGCACAGGGCATAGTGGAAAATCTGGGTAGGGTTTGGTAGAAACTTTGTGAAGTGAAAGTGAGGAGAATGGAAATAAGGAATTGAGAGGTAGAGAGTGGGGGATGAGAACTGGATGATGATTTATAGGAATTCAGAATTACTAGGATGAGAATGGTATAACCAGGTGAGAAAATGGCCATCACCGAATGCTGCTCTGCTTCCCAGAGGAGACTGGAGACTGGGCTGGACAGAAGAGCAGTATTAAGTAGGAGACACATGGTCAGATGATCAGATGGAAGGTTTGGCTTCAATATTCCTCTTACCTCCAAAAAGTGGAGGTTAGGCAAAAAAAAGCTGTAGCTTAAGCTGGAAGTAGAACCTACAGAGTAAGAAAAAGAAGACTAATTCCCCAAGACCTTTCCTCTTCTTCCTCCAAGGGCCATGTACAACAGGAGATAGAATTCCTGAAGTCAAAGTGAATGTTGCTCCTCTTTGCAATGGAGGTTCCCCACACATAGTTTAGGAGATAGGGCAGGCAGTAGGAGGCAGAAGTTGCCTTGTTTTGGCACAGATGGAAGATACCTGGCTCAACTCTTTGCCACCTTTTCTCAGTTGACCCACTGCGCCAGCAGGAGATAGGAGGAACAAGGTCTGAGGTCAAAGCAACGTTTGGCACCTTTTCTCACCTGAGGAGGCTGGAACTCAACAGATTTCTAGGGAGACAATCTGTCATCAGGCCTGTCCTAGAAGCCTTGCCAATTCTTCAATGTACGACGTGCCAGAGATCATAATTTACTGTCATAACCTTAGAAAAAGGCTTCTTAATCTGAGCTCCATGGAATACCAAAAGAGCCTTGGATAGATTTCAGGGGATCTTGTGAACTTAGAAGGAGAAAAAAATATATATGTATATATATTTGTTTGTTTATTTTCACTACTCTCAAACTGAAATTGAGCAATTCCTTCTATTATGAATGAAGGCAATAAATTACAATAATAGCAGTACCTGTGACTTTGTTACCAATAGAAGTCACAGGTACTTTCTCATCACATTACAGTTGTTGCAGATATCTCAAAATACTGCCTATGCTCATCATAGCTTTGAAATTATTGTAGACTGGCTGCTAGATCATATGTGACTCAAGTCTTTCTGTCTACAGGCCACATTTCAATATAATTTCTTTCTTCTTCATGATCCTCTATATTTTTTATGCATTTAAAAATTGGGTTTCACCAGATTTTCAAGGGATCATTGAATGAAAAAGGATCAAGAATGCTTGACTGAGAGCTTCCAAAGACACTTCCACACCATAACAATCATCAGGGTAGAACCCTGCACATACTAGCTACCTAACACATGTTTGTTGGATCAAATTGCTTTCGTGGGAAAAGGATGAAATTGTTGTAATGGCCTTATGAGTCCACTGAATATGGGAGAATTTTCACCAACAGAGAAGAAACCCTTGAATAATCATTGCTATCTGGGGTTTTGTTTCCTCAAAGATTCTGGGATTTTTTATTGGGTTTCCTGTTCTAATCAAAGGTCACAACATTCCTGCCTTCAGTATGTGTCACACCAGGGTATCAGGATTAGATTAGGTTAACTGTACTGAATTATAATCCAAACTATAAAAGAAATTAAAGAGCTCTTATAATTTGAAGGAAAAGTAAAAAAGAACTGAGGGGGATGACCTTGTTCCATACTTGTAAAAAGGGACTTTGAATAGTTACAGAATTAAGAGAAACACAAAGTAGGAGGCATCTTGTTCTTTTTAATCTCTAGTCCAATCTCTAATTGCTAATTAATAGGAAGATAGGTGGCATAGAGGATAGACTATTGGATTTGGAGTGAGGAAGATCTGAATTTGAAGTATCTGCCTCAGATACTTACTAGCTATGTGGCCCTGGGCAAGTTACTTAATCCCTCTAAATTTTAGTTTTCTTCTGTAAAATGGTGATAATAATAGTCCCTACCTGGCAGAGTGGTGGTAGAGAACAAAACTATATATATATATACACACATACATATACATATACACACACATCTTAAAGCACTATATAAATGCTACTGTTATTCAATAACCACGCTCATAATGACATAATTTGGCACACACTAAGGAAGTGTGTATATGTATGTATGAAATAGATCAAGACAAAAATAGGTAATTGTGGCAGTTTGTCTTTGTACACTTTTTCTAGCTATGCATTCTATACCATACTTATCATATTTAATAGCCATGCCACTTTATCTACTAGAGAGCCTCAATTTGATATTCTACAGTTTGTCTTTCTACCCTTAGCATACTACTTGACACTTATCCTAGTTAGGCTTTGTTCCTGACCAGCCCATCAGCTGGTAGAGACCACTATGAATGCTTATCCTACCCTAGTTATTATGACCTCCCAATTTGAAAAATTCCTGGCTCTCACTCTATTCTGATCACTTAAGTTCCTGATGGAAGTATTGTCATGCTCTATTGGGTCCTAGAAGATGGCAGGTGTTACATTCCTTAAGTTGATATGCCAAAAAGAACTCCTAATTGTTGATTGATGCTTCAGTCAATTGTACATCTACTAAACCCCTCTAACATATCTGCTTATTTTGCAAAAAAATCCCAGAGATTTACAAATATTTACATTTCAAGATCTAAAGAGATATTTAGCTTTTCTCGCACCAAGTAAGAAAGTGAATTGTGGGCTGGTACTTACCAACAAGGCCACAAAAACAGTATTTAAATTTTGCTTATTTACGTTATGTTTCAAGACCAAAGAAATATCATTCTACAGTCTTAGATTCTTAGAAATCCTAACACAGAAGGAAACAAAGAATATTCATGGAGTATTTTTTTTAAAAATTATACAATCTGTCCTTCATTATAGAATCCTATATATATTTTTAACACTAATAATCTCCTTAGGACTTATATGGTTAAAAATCACGGAACTTGGGGGCAGCTGGGTGGCTCAGTGGATGGGGAGCCAGACCTAAAGATAGGTGGTCCTGGGTTCAAATCTGGCCTCAGACACTTCCTAGCTTTGTAACTCTGGGCAAGTCACTTAACCCCCATTGCCCAGCCCTTATTGCCCTTCTGCCTTGGAACCAATACATAGTACTGATTCCAAGATGGAAGGTAAAGGTTTAAAAAAAATCATGGAACTTTACTATTTCTGAAGAATCAAAATATCATTTCATTTAAAGGCAAAAGAATGATGTACAGTGGATTTAAGTAGTCTAAAGCATATCATTAACATGCAAGACACCACATAAAATACATCATCAAGGATAGGTTTGCCTTGAAAGGGAGGTGGCCTTATCAGAAAATGAGAACAAGAGATAAAAGACAAACATACTAAGTGAAACTCTGGTACCCTCGAGAATTAAAAGTAGAGGAAAGACTTTTGTATGGTGGGGAGAGAATCTACAGAAAACTTATAAAAATGAATGGATAAGAATTGTTACAAGATGTGAGCGCATGAATGGTTTGCAACCTACAGCTGTGAAAGGAGTACTCACATTGTTGTGTATGACCAAATTAAATATTTAAAGGATGCAAGCTAAATTTTCAACCACCTTGTCATTGTCTGCCTCCATGAAGATAGTAATTTGTGGAGTCAGGTTTCAGGTACTGAATTCTCTGTTTTATTGGCCTCCAGAACAGAAAGCATCAAAAAAAGAGAGAAAACTGTAACTGTAACTTAACACTATAGAAATAAATCTGGCTTACTGATGTCTGAAAGAAAGGTCAGGGGAGCAGGCTATAGCAGGCTGTCAAACACAGGAAGTTCCTTAGCTGAAGGATGTTAAGCAAACAGCAAATCTGGGAAGGCAAAAGCCCTAGGCACCACAAAGCCACAGTCTCCATGCAGGAGATATTAATTGGATTCAAGTGGCAGGGTTCGGGGACAGGGCCACTTCCTGATATCAGGAGAAGGCAATAGTTTTAAATGTCCTGGTATGCTGTCTACTTATCAACTTTATCAGGATGTGCCTCATTTAAAAATCATTAATCTAGGCATTTATCCACCCTGCTAGCAAGGAAGAGTGGAACAAATAAGAAGAAAAAGTCATTAGTGCCGATACACTTTATCCTTGATTTAGTTATGAATGACATTTTTAAAACAGCTGATTTGCTCTTCCAATCACATATTTCTTATATCAATATCAAATTTAATTTAATTCCTCTAACTGTTCTTTAATCCTGTTTTTTGACCAAAATTATAAACTCCTTTAGCAGTAGGACTGTGTTTTGTAGCATGTAGAATCCCCCAGAAACACTTAGCACAGTGCCTTGTGGGGCACTCAGAGCCACTAGGCTACCTTCTGATGGATTGATTGAAGACATAGGAAAGTAGTTGAGAGATGTGTTTAGTGGATAAGCCTATCTTAACAGTGAAGTTTTCAATAGAAAATTCTATCCATTGAAAAATATGATTTCCATGAGCATGAACAAAAGCTGAGAATAATCATATTTGCCTTTATTGTTACCATGGTTCTTTGACAATATAAGATGCTGTATGTATACTACTTAGTTTGACTTGAATTTGACAACAACTCTGTCAGAGAGGTGTCATTTATTATTTTCCCTATTTTACAAATGAAGAAACTGAGGCCAAGAGAGGCTAAATGGCTTGCCAAAGGTCACAGAGAAATTTAATCCAGCAACTTAAACATTCTCAGTACTCTGTTCCTGGACCTCTCTGCTTCTTCTGATTAGAAAGGAATAGACAGTAGAGAAGAAATAGAAAGTAGAGTTCCTCTCAGAGCTTCTCTTTAAGAAGGGCACTCAGGGCAACCATCTCATCAATTCCCATGCGGATTTTATCATAGTCTCTGGGATCTCATTATCCTACAAGATCTTGGCAACTCTGAAATTAGTCCCTCCTCAGTTATTCCCTTTCCTTTTTACATTCTGCACAGCACCTGACACATAGTTGGCACTTAAAAAATGTTTATTGATTGAATGACTGACTTACCAAAGAGCAACACAACCAAGTGAAGAGAGATTCAGACTGAAGTCTTCCTGACTCTAGGAGGAACCACTATGCCTACATCTCTATACCATCAATGCTAAAAATAATTAAATAGACTTTAATGGATCAATAATAGTTATCTGAAAAAAAATTGTTGAAACATTGAAAGAAGAGACGTTAAGCTCCTATGCAGTAGCAGTATAGATTAGAAGATGGACCTCTTATTCTTAGGAAGGTAAACAGGTTTTGAAGGTGATCTTGGTCAATATGAATCAGTTACAGTTATGTTAGCTAAATATTAAGAAAAGCTTAGAAAAAAAAGAAAATGAGTATGGGATAATTGATATAGTCTCCAGGTTAATTGGAGGGGGACATGTCCTTTTGGGGACATGGCTCAAAGGGCCACTATGTACTCATGTTGAATGGTGTGAATTATCCAGTCAAACACAGAAACTTCCTCAGAAGTGGGTAGCCAAGGTGATCCAAGTGGGAAGAGAAAAAGTCTGGGTTTGGTGAGATTAAAGAAGTCCATGAAAGAAGGAGTGTATTGAAGGAATAAATGTATGTTTCAAGTCTGTTTTGATGTCTCTTTAAAGGAAGCTGTTATTAATGAAAGCACTGAAGACTGTAATTTAATTTAGAATAAGACTCGCATAAGGTTCTTAGTTAGAATGCTTAATTAACATCTTCTGAAGCAAAGAAAAATAGGACTCTAAAACAGGACTATCCTTGAAGGGGACACTTTTCATGAGTGACTGGATGGGGGAGGAGAAGGGCAACATATGCTTTTAAGTTTTCTGCATGTCTAAATTCAAAAGTCTTGCACCATAGCAACCTCAGTACAGAATATTTGTGGAGAAACATGGCAAAGTAATAGCAATATCTAATTCAGCATTAATGGAAATGATTGTGCAGGCTGTAAAATATAATTCCCTTAGCTTTTCTCAGATACAAGAAACTTTAAATTTATTATTTTTCCCATTGCTAAATGTAGAGAATAAAAGATCATCATACTTACTGGGATCTGGGCAGAATCCCCACTTTTCCTCTTTTTCATATCGACTTGTTGTAGCACACCACAGATGCCCATCTTCTCTGCCTTCTCTGGTACATTCATAGTGCCATCGGTCATTATACTGGAAAGGAAACACACATGGCATTCCATGGGAATTTCCTTTCACTGTGTATAATTCTAAAACAAAGAAAATTACAGAAGTTGAAAATTGGTCAAGTAAAGATCCCCTGAATTTCCTTTTTCAAGAAAAAATATTGGTGCATACTTCTCCAGCCACACTTATTTTCTGGCTCACAATAGCAGCCTATTTTTATCTGGCATTTTGCAAGTTGCTGTCAGACATATTGCCTCATTTGATGTTCATAGTAATCCAATGAGGTCATTAGTAAACTACTATTATATTTATTTTACAGGAGGGAAAACTGAAACTGAGAGGCCAGTATATCATAGGATCAGGGATTCAGAGCTGGAAGGGACTTTGGAAGCCATCAAATCTACCTTCCTCATTTTACAGATGAGGAAACAAAGGCTAAGCGAGGACTTATGTTTGTTCAAGATCAGTCAGCAAGTGGTATAGAAAACTGAAAATTCATATGTCCAGACTTCCAAGTCCTATGCTCTTTCCACTTACACCATGCTATTAAAATAATTGTACAGTTCATAAACAGGGAAAGGGCTCAACAAAAGATTTTATATAAATGGAATAGAATAATGGAATATTATTGTGACCTAAGAAAGAACAAAGGGAATGGTTTCAGAGAACCCTGGGAAGACTAGTATGAATTAAGCAGAACTAGAGGAGCAATTCATTCTTGAACAATGTTGTAAAAGTGAACTTAGAAAGATGTAAGAACTCTGATCAGTGCAGTGACCAACAGTTGTGCCAGAGGTCCAGTAATGAAGCATGCTATTGACCTCCAGATAGAAGGAAGATGGACTAAATATGCAGAATGTGATACACATTTTTGGACACGGACAATGTAAGAATTAGCATTTTTGACTATGTATATATATATTATGAGGGTTTTGTGTCTTGGTTTGGTTTGTGTAGGTGTCTTTTCAGGTAAGGGGAAAAATTAAATGCTTATAAAATGAAAATAAATAATCAAAATAAAAATACATATCAAGTCCTAGGAAACCTCTAAAGATTTGCCAGTGAGGATGGACAGCTGTACCCTACCACTGTTCCACCATTCTAAATCAAAAGGGCCATTGATACTTCAGCGAAACTTGGGGACCAAGGGAGGAAACTTGTTGCTTTCTGGGAAGTATTCAATTCTCTCCTCCTGTCATAAGGATAGGCATGGAGAAAAGGCTTGCTTTGCCTTTAGAGGCTTCATGCTATTAGCCAGAGTCTTTTAACGTAGGGCACTGGGCCAGGATTTCAGTCAGTCAGTCATCAATAACTTATTAAGTATTTAACTATCTGCCAGGAACTGTGCTAAATGCCGAGGGTTCAAAGTCATTTAGTCAGTAACTAAACATAAAACACAGTTCCTACTTCCAAGGAGCTCACATTCTAGTGGAGATGACAACATGCAAATAATTATGTACATGTAATACACATAATCTATATGGGCATACATGTAAATAAATTAATCTCCACACATTATGACAGATACATGACATAATATGTCATATTATATCTTTTGAGCCTGGAGCTTCCCCTTCCTCTGATGCATAATTTTCTACTTTGTTTAGTCTCTACTGCCTCTGGATTTAAGTAAATCTTCCAGTAACTCCATTCAATAGGAAAAGAAATAAATTCTTGAATTTACCATGAACATAAGAAATAAAATTGAGAAATTAATTAATTTTAGCATGTAATTGATCATTATCAGTGATATTTTCTAGTTCAGTTTGTACAGGAATTTATACCTAAACCTCACTGATTTGGTTTTCATCAAGAGGAATTATTCTTTCAACTCTCTCTTCCAAAATCTTCAGATGAACCATAAAGCTCCTTCTCTTTTTACCCTGCACCATACCCACCTCATCTTTCTCACTCCAATCCACAATTTTTATCACTAGCACTATTACTTCTGGAATATTTCAGTAGATAGGTAATTATTTACCAAATATTTCCTGTACCTCTTGGGCTTCTTGTGCCCAAAGGGATAGGAGCCCTAGCCATAATAGTCTAGATATGCTGCAGTTCTTTAGGGACACAGTTGTTTATTTCAATCCACTTTTTATTCATATTCAGGGAATTACATCCTACAGAGATCCTATCTCTGGATGCATTCTAGGTGTAGGAGGATGACTGAATGTTGCAAAGGTGGGAAGGTACCAAATAAAAGCACCAGTGTTCTGTGAGAAGGGTAGGTGATTCTGCCTCCTTCTGAGAGCATCAGCTCACACAAATAGCATTATTGTGCAACTGTTGAAGGTTCACTGGTCACAGCTGTTTACTTGCGGAGATAAGAAACTGTCTTTGGATGTTATCCCAGAGCCTCAGTCCTTCTGAACTCCCTGACAACTCTACCCAGACCTTAAGGCTAAGCTGTCAAAACTGAGGAATACTTATTGGAAAAGTCACATAACAAAGGCACACAATGGACATTTGGTGGCAAGTATGAGGATATAAAATTCATTTGTGCTTATTTAACTAGCATAGCAAGTGGGCATTAGCCAGGCTGGGAGCAAGTTGCCTTTGGCTATGCCACCAAACCTAAGAGACAGTTTCAATACTAAGCTTGGGGGAAAAATGGGAAACCTACTCAAAGCTCCTAAAACTAGAAACAAGTCACTTTTGTCAAAGCAAATTTCTTTCCTTTCCCTCTCTTCTGTACTATTTATTTCTTCTTTGATAACCAAGAATCCCCCACCACCACCACCAATCAGTACTTAGAAATTGTAGTGAAAATGTTAAAATAGAGCTAGAGGCAGGCCTCTAGTCTATTGGGTAGCTTCTTTGTGGATGAACTATGGGAAGATATAGACAAGAGTCAGATAGTTTGGAAAAGAAAGGATGGGCTGCAATCTGTACTGATCAGGGGTTTCCCATATTAGGGAGATCATAGACTCCCTTATTCAAGGATGTACTATAAATTAGCCTTCAAATTTGAATTCAGCCACTAGAATTTGACAAAATGATTCTAATACTCATGGAATCATAAACACACACTTAAAGGCCATTTAATCCAGCTCCCTCATTTTAAAAAAGAAGAAATTAAGGCTGATTGAGGCCGAGTGAGATTGTGTGACACAAGGTCATACAGGAAGGAAAAGGCAAGGGATGGGAACTCAAGTCTTCTGATAATCATCCCAGAACTCTTTCTGCAGCTCCATGTTGCTTTTAAAGACCTCTCTGCAATTGGAAACTAAAGGAATGTCCCTCAGTTTGGGAATAGCTGAACAAATTGTGGTATATGATGGTGATGGAATACTATTATGTTATAAGGAATGATGAACCAGATGATTTTAGAAAAAACTGGTAAGATCTACATGAACTGATATAGAGTGAAATAAGCAGAAACATGAGAACATTGTACACAGTAACCAAAACATTGGGGGATGATCAAATGTGACAGACTTGGCTACTAACAACTATACAATGATCCAGCACGATTCTGAGAGACTTATGAAAAAAAATGCTATCCACATCTAGAGAAAGAACTCTTGGAGTAGAAATGCAGAAAAAAAACCATATGATTTATTATTTGTTTATTTGGGCATACTATTTGGTGGTTTGGTTTTATGATTATTCTCTTACAATAATGAATAATATGGAAATAGGTTTTGAGTGATAATACATGTATAACCCAGTGGAATTGCTTGTCAACTCTTGGAGGGGGTTGGAAAGAGGGGGAAAGAGACAATATGAATTATGTAACTTTGGAAAAGTTATGTATAAATTATTGGAATAAAATAAAGAAAAATTATTTTTAAAAAAGGTCTTAAAAATAAAGACCCCTTTAAAGTAAATAAATATACAATTGAAAAATAGTTATCAAGGCCAATGTGTAAATTTGTTTTGCTTGACTATATATATATTTCATAATAGGTTCTATTCTCTTGCCTTGTCAATTTATAGGGGTGGAGGGAGGAGACAGCAAGAAAATTTGAACTGAAAATAAAATAACATTTATAAAAAGAAAGTAGACAGAAGTTCTCCAATATTCATAGGAGCTTATCGAAATGAGCATCTCATTTTGTACAATACAGAGGAACACATAACATGCAGGGCAATTTTATAATAGTACATATGAAAGATATATTAGGTTCCTAGTTTTACCTTGAAAAGGATGCTCACAGATATCATCACTCCCTGACATATATGCTGTCCACTTCTGGAAAGATTGTCTTGTAGCCACCACCAGTTTGCTGTTCTTTACCTCTAGCATATATTGATATGGACCAATTATCTTCTTTCTGTTACAACGCCACCACATGGGAAAATGAGTAGAATCACACTCGAACAGTCCTAATGGCTGCTCAGGGATACTGAGGTTCAATCCCAGGCAAGTGCTGGTGCCTATGTTATACAGATGATGTTTGGAAACCCATTTCCATAACATAGATGTAGTTGGTTGGTTGCAGTCCTCCAAGTTCAATCCAAATTTATTTGCTTTGATGCATGTCTTACGATCTTCATTTTGGATAATGAATATTCCTTTGCCTGAAAGAAAATGGAATATCTCCTGTCAGACACTTCATATATAACAAACTAGAAGTAAATACTTGTTTCTCTTTGCAATAACCACTTAACTTCCTGATCAATAGCTCTCCTGTTCTCATAGTGACAACCATAACTACTTAATTTTAGTTTGAGAGGCTGGGAGTAGATAATCCTTATCCAAGACCAATGCGGTCCCTAAGCAGGGGATATACAAGGACCTCTAGAAATATAATGCATTGCCTAAATATCAAGTTAACCTCAATGCTGTCTTCCCTCTGACTTTATACTGATACTAGTAACAGGATGATGACCTTGCACCTTATAACTAAGCAATGTCTTGTTCCCTTATTCCAATCAATTCACATTTATTAATTACATCCTGAGACAAATAACTGGGTCCCTGTCTTGATCCCTCTGCCCAAAATCACTACCTTGGTATCCTGTGCTCCAAGACTGGGCACCTGCCATGTTCTTGTTAATACTACCAGGGACTAGAGTTCAGCCTCTGAATTCTAGCCCTCCATGGTGGGGTCTCTGCCGTATGAAACCAGAGCTCATGCCTCCTTAGGTTTCTGCCCATTCTCTGCTGCCTAATGCTGACTCCCTGGTTACTTAAATCTCTAATACTTACCTGTTACTTGCCACTTAGCTTCCAATCCCCTCCATCCCTTTGCCTGATCCTATGCATCTGGAGAGCAGAGTAATAAACTTCTCCCAAAGCCTTCCTTTATAGAAGGCTCAGACTAATTAACTCTTCATTCTGCTCTGCTTGGTTTCAACTCCAAGAGCATCATGCCTCCCCCAGGATAAGCTCATCATTGAAATCTCATCATCATGGAGAGTGATCCAGCTCAGATACTCAATACTTTCTCAGTACCCTCATCTGGTTCTCCCTCCAACTGAAGAAATGTCAGGTAGAGCAATACTCTTCCTAAAGTCTTCCCTTCTAGAGGCCATAGAACTTTCCAGCTAATTCAGAGTAAACATAATACCACCAGCCATGTACCCTCTAGTTACCCTGCCTCCCCAGCTCTTTTCAGTTTCCATTCGTGTATTATCTTCACCCATTTTGTAAACTTGGAAGCTTCTTGAGGACAGTTGCCATCTTTTTTTCTTTGAATCCCCAGTGTTTATCACCGTGCCTCGCTCATGGTAGAAGCTTTACTGACTATTGACTATGCTCCTCTGTCCATTCACTATAACACTACTATTGTACTCCTCTGGAAGCAATGCCAACTACCTGCCTATGTATGTATGAAATACGACCTGACCTGAACTGGGTCTAGGAATAGGCAAGGTAGGCATATAGATATTTCATATACAATAATAGGGGTGAAAGGAAGAAAACACAGGAAATTTATTTTGATAAATACACATTTAAAAAATATGTATATTGCTACCTTTTATTTCTACACCTTCATTTTCAATATATCCCTTCCCCTCCCCTACCCAGGGAGCCACTTCTTATAACAAAGAATAATTTTTTTTTATATTAAGGGGAAGAAAAGCAGTTCAACAAACTAACACATTAATGGAGCCTGATTATATAGGCAATGTTATAATCCAAAGTTCCCCACATTTGCAAAGAAAAGAGGAAGATAACTTACATATTTCTAATGCTGGAAAGTTCTACCCCCTGTAGTCTATCAGTGTTTTTTTTATATATATATAATGTCATGTCAAAGGCTAAAGCAATGGACCATACGCTCTGGCAGGTCTTTCCAAGCTAGAAAGACTTTGAACATGGGTCCTTCATCAAAATATACGTTGTCTAAGGATCCCCCTGGGTATCTTGGTGACGCTATGTATAAAATGCTGGGTTGAGAGTCAGGAAGATTCATTTTTTCGAAGTTTGAATTTGGCCTCATATACTTACTAGCTGTGGGCTCCTGGGCAAGTCATTCAATTCTGTTTGCCTCAGATTCCTCATCTGTAAAATGAGCTGGAGGAGGAAATGGCAAATCCCTATAGTACTTCTGCCAAAAAAACTGCAACTGAGGTCATTAAGAGTCAGACAGGACTGAACAAAAAGGATCCTCCTTCTGTGTTTCAAGAGGCTTATTGCCAGTAAATGAATCAACAGGTGATGAATATGTTTTTATCATACCAAGTCATAAAAGACAGTGTGGTGTAGTGGAAGAAGTGATCTTAGAGCCAGGAAGATTTGGGTTCAAATACCACTTCTGACAAATACTGGCTATGAGACCCTGTGTAACCTCTCATGTTCTTGGTAGCTCCCTGAGGCTACAAATTACAGGTAAGGTGCTGAACTACAATGCAAGATGAATTTCCTCACAAAGGAGTTCCCTTAAATTCAGAGGTTATTCACCTGGAGTCCATGGACTCCTAAGGATAGCTAGCTTTCAATGGCTTCATAAACTTGGAAGGGCAAAAAACTTTTATCTTTATTTTCACTAACTTCAATCTGAAATTTCCTTCAATTATTTAAAAAACATTATTCTGAGAAAGGGCCCATAGGCTTTAGCAGATTGTCACAGGGTCACAGGATACAGAAAAAGTAAAGGATAAGTTGTCTAGAGCTTGATAGAATCTTTCTGCAAGAAATCCCAGGCTGAAGAACTTGGGAGGGTCCAGCCCTTCTACCCCATTAAAACCTTTTCTCCAAAGAGTATTGTCCATGGCAGCTGCCACATCCTTTTTTTCCTTTTCCCTTAGCCAGGTCTAAGCCTGTCTCTGTCTCTCTGCTAGTATTCAAAATGTAGTAGGAGTGGGTGAAAGTGCTCTATCCAGACATCAATGGGACTGGAGTCACTAAAAGTTTTGCCCAAATTCTGAGCACAGATTAGTGACTTAACTGAACACCTAATGGAGACTATTAGGAGAGAATTATTTTATCAGCTGGTCCAAGGCTGGTTTATGCAGATTTGTGAAGAGAAAGGGAAAGGGGGTGGGGGTGGGGTGAAACAGAACAGATAGATGTGCTGCTCTTATAATTGGATCTTTGACCTAGGGATATTTCTAAAATTGATGAATGTGGTTTTGGAAAATCACAAATGATTCTAGAATTTCTCTGGAAGGTTACCCTGAAGAGATTCCTATTTGGCCTTGTCTTAGGCCTAGGTCCAGGAGATGATACAGCCCTGATTTCTATTTACTATGGAGCTACTCAATTCAGTATTCCTGTTCCTTATTGCCAAAATATATAAGAATAATCGAGTGATCAGCCTTTGTTTGAGGATATGGAAATTTGTTTCTAGAATGCTGATAAGCAGAATTTCTCTGAGCTGTAATGGGTAAGACTTGTCTCTTAAGGAAAAAGAAGGCTTCTGGGATCCAATGGTGATGAAGTACACAAAAGACAGAGAATGTCCTATGGTTAGTTAATCCAGGGCTCAACTTGGACTGGACCTTTTCTGACCATCTAGGCTGCTAATCCTTGAGTGACACAATGGTGACATGAGCCAGTGAAGGCTTTGGCCTGTGAGGAAGTGTTTTCCCTGTCTTCCTTCTCTTTTTTGACAAGTTCCCATAATCAGCACATAATGCAAATTGAATAAAAATAAAAGTTCCCATTTCCCCAAACAACCTATTAGGTTAAAAATTGAAAATTATGAAATTGTTAGGGAACATACTTTGGGAACTTGGTAGAGTTATTTTTAAATGACTTGTATGTGCAGCTTTGATTTACCATGATTGAAGTTTGGATTTTGAGTTTGGAAAAAAAAACCCAAAGCTTTCTGGATTTCCAGGATCTGGGGAAAAGAAATTCATCTTTAACATATTGTTACTCAGGTGGTTATAGCTGCTATGTAAATGTGGGCTTTGCAAACGAATATTCTTTAACAGAAAGATCACGTGTCAACTCTGCAAACAACTCCAGAATCAAATTTCCTAAAAGGATCAATTCCTGTCAGAGGATGTTTTCTGCAGATGAAGTCTGTTGACTAAGATGTTAATGTTAATGTTTAATATCAATTTCTATTGTACTAATTTTCTCTGTTTATATCTGGTGCTCCAGTTTCTGCCCCAGTCCTGCTTTCTATATTTCTGCCTTAGAGACTGACGCTCCCCCCTTGAGACTTGTTGGCCAGTCATGGGAAACAGTGGCTGGTCCGACCCTTCAGGTCTCCCAGCCTTCAGGAATGAGGCATTTGCTGCCGACAGGCCCCTGTGCCCACAGCCCGTCCCTCCTCCTCTCAGGGATTCTGTGCCCCTTATCAGCTATGAAGAAGCTACAGAAGACAGAAACCATCGCCCTTGTTCCCTTAGATATCTAGAGGAAGGGGAGGACGACATAGGACGGACGTTGTACCCCCATAGTGTATAAGTTTTTTAGGCAAACTATAAACTGGAAAATTTCTTTGCTTCCACGATATACCCTTTCCTGACACCGAGTCAAAGGTTTGACTCCGCTACTAGTAGAGGGGGAATTGATGTTGGTTAAAGTTCATTTATATGCTTGTTTATCAGCAGGGTCAACTGCAGCATGGCTGGCACTATACAGCCTGGGGACAGGAGACCCTCTGCCCATGGTACCAGATAAGCCTCAGGTCATGCAGCAGAGAATGGGCACTTCAGGACTTCCCTCACACAGCCGCAGCTTTGCCCCCGCCTCTCCCCTTGGTCCTGTGCTCACAATCACCCGCTCACTCCCCCACCTCATCCCGCCCCTGCCCTCTGCCCTCAGCACAGGCCTCAAGAATGCCAAAACGCCAGCAAGAAGCCTAGCCGATGTAGGTTGGTCGGTGGCCCAGGTATCTCTGGCTATACTTCACCGGAAGAAATCAGTGGCAAAGAAATTGCCACCCTCACCTGTGGGGCCACACAGAGACATCGTTGCTGGGCCCAAACTGACTGTTCCTACCCCCCGCAGTCCCTGTTCCTGGGCACCTGAACGAATTCACAGAGAAACTCTGACCAGGGAGAGCGATCCCTTCTCAATAGGCTCTCCAGCTTCCCCTCTCCCCCCAGACAACATCTGACTGCTGCCTCTGAACTCTCAACCTCCTTATTACATTGGTTTTGGGACCCGGGGATCTGTGAGTGCTTCCCACCTTCCTGACACTCTGGGTATTGACTTCATCCCAGTCCCTGAGGCCAAAACCCAATTAAAAAGGGACAGGAGCCAATCTTCACCCTTGGGGACTTGCAGGGTAATGGCACCTGTTTGTGACTTCTGAGGCAAACCTCAGCCTTCTGTTTCTTGCCCCCCCCCCCACTGTTTTAGTATTATTATAGCCTCTCACGCTGATCCCCCAGAGGCCTGGAGTTGGAAAGTCCCTCCAGATACCTGGTTTGCACTTTGCCTTTTCCCAAGGACAGGGAAAACACGCTGACAAACACCTCCCTGCTCTTGTTCAGTCATAGAGCACCCATTCTTATCCAGATCTTGGCAGGGCTGGGGGTGGGAAGTAGTGCAGCCCTAGGCCCTACTGCCCCGGCTCAAGGCATTCAACATTTCCAGCGTTCATAGCAAATTGATCTAGACCTGGGTGAGTTAGAAACCTCTGTTAATTCTTAGAAAATTCATTGTCCTCCCTGGCTGAGATGGCACTTCCAAATAGAAGGGGGCTGGACCTCCTGCAAGGCATTGGGAGAAGCCTGCTGTTTCTATGCCAACCATTCTGGGGTGATACAGGATGCAGTCTCACTACCCTCCCATGATCACCAAAACTGAGACAAGGGTTTGACTCACACACAAGAAAAGGAGGGATTGAAGTGAGGTAAACTAAGTCATTGACCAGAAAACCTGTTTTTCCCTGGGGAAAGTAGAAATCAGAAATGAGCTTTCCTGTGAAGGTCAGTCAGCTCAGAACCAAAACAACACACTCAGGATCCATGAGAAAGTAACTCCCTTACTCAAGGAGCCAGGATAAGAGATACTATGGAAAGCCCCACTACTAACCAAAAGAGCTCCCAGACGATAAGGGTTTGCTTGCTTCATCAAGGTTATGTCTCATTAATGAACATTGTTTGCTTTGTATCTTGCACCGTATAAAAACTGCATTGTAACTTCAGTTCGGTGCAGCTTTCACTAGGAAACTGCCCTGGCCAGTAAATACAGTTATAATTAAATATTAGTTCCATTAATTTGAACTTCTGGTGTTTGGACTCTCTTTATGAAGTGCCCCACTTCAGTGAAGTCACAGTAAAATGTTCCATGTTGATCAAAGGCAGAAGAGATAGTTTATAAAACAAGAATATTTTTTCATTGACAGGTGGAGATATAATTGTCTGCAAAGTATAATGGAAAATGTCCTGGACTTTAAACCAAGATTTGTGTTCCACTTTCTGTCTTTCCATTTTCTATAGGACAGTGAACAAGTCACATAACCTTTCTGAGTCTCTTCATCTGTAAAATGTGGACAGTAATATTTGCCTCATAAGGTTGTTGTAAGGAATAAAACTTTCTGGAACTGCAAACTAAGGAGTATCAATCACTGGAGAATTCCTGAACAAACAATGGGAAATGAATGAAATAGAATGCTGTTGTGCCATAAGAAAATACTATGGTGCTTTCAGAGAACCTTAGATCAGATACTTGTAGGAATTGATGCAGAGTGAAGCTAGCAGAACTATCAGAACAATTTATATCAGAGGTGGGGAGGAAAGTAAATGGTTTTAATAAACGTATCGTTCTGAATGTAAGAATGTGCCTGAAGAAATCTAAAATATCTGGTAAGTAGTAACAGTCATTCAGAATTAAAATGTACTCTCCCAGGTTCTGTTTGGGCAAAAGTAATTTCCTTTCTCTCCTTTCTTCTTTTCAAGGTTCCATGATATTCTAAGGTTCACTTAATATGTACCACTTCTTAAACTGTCTCCTGACTGACCTAGAATTATGTTTACTTTTCACCACAAATAATTCTGAACGTTGTTTTATCTATCATTCATTTGGTACTTCCTCAATAATGAAGTAACTCTTTCACTCCTATTTTCAGTGTAGCAGAGCAAAGACACTTTTTGGGAGAAGGGGCAAAAGAGGGAGGTGCTAAGATCAGTAGAGTGCAAAGATGAGACAATTATGTAATGTTTTAAAATTCACAAGGAACTTTCTCATGAAAAACTTCTACAACTTTTTATCCTTATTTTATATATGAGTAAACTGAGGCTCTGGAGGTTGGCTCAAAGTCACACAGCTAATAGGTACTAGAAAAGGGATTCAAACCTGTCTCTTCTGGTTAAATATATAATGCTCTTATGAATATATCATGATTTTAAAAAATATATAAATGGTTGTTTACTTGTTTTATTTTGAAAGGCCCATCTTTCCTAGGAAAGCACCATATTTCAGGGTTGGTGAAACTGGCAGAATTCCTTCAAGGAGGGGAACCTATTTGTCCAGGGAAGCTATATAACCACCCCCAGAAGACCACTTTCTCTCCATTGGAGTACTCCGTAGGGCTTGTATTTTATATTCATTATTTATTTATTTATTTATTCATTTATTCATTTATTCATCTATTTATTTACTTACTTGCTTGCTTATTTATTTATTTATTTATTCGTTATTAAGCACCTTTATGGCTTATCAATAATTTCTTTCTCTAAAAAGTGGGAAACATAAATGAAATTATCTTGAAGGTTCCTTCCTTTGCTTAATCCTGCTAAATTTTCATGTATAGTATGACTTCAGGCTTTAAAAATGACTAGGGTACTCATCTACTACCTTCAAAGATAAAAACAAAGCAGAATAATAACATCTCATAAATTCTTGTTCTTTTTTGGTCACTAAAACACTTATTTTTGAGAAATGCCTGAATAAATGACAGTATATGAATTCAATGGGTTATTATTGCATTGTAAGAGATGAGAATGAAAGATTCATAGAAATATGGGTTTGTATGAAGAAATGCAGAGTGAAGTGAGAAAAAAACCAGAATGTATATAATGGCTACAATACTACAGAGCAGTGGTTCCCAAACTTTTTTGGCCTACTGCCCCCTTTCCAGAAAAAAATATTACTTAGCCCCCTGGAAATTAATTTTTTTAAAAATTTTAATAGCAATTAATAGGAAAGATAAATGCACCTGTGGCCATCACGGCCCTCCTAGATCATTGCAGCACCCACCAGGAGGCAGTAGCGCCCACTTTGGGAATCACTGCTATAGAGTAAACAGTTTTGAAAAACTTATGAATCCTGATGAAAAAAATGACCAATCAGAATTCCAGAAGACGGATAATAAAAAAAATGCTTCCAACAGTTCTTAGGAAGGATTTGGTGGTCAAAGTACAGTCCTCAGACCTCTGGGGATCTTGAAAACTTTTTCAGGAATTCTTTAAGGTCAAATTATTTCCATAACAATATTAAGACTTTTATTTGTCTATTAAAGTACTTCTTCCTTTTCTGACTACATACCTGTATGAGGCCAGATTTTCTTCATCTGCTTTGAAATAACGTATCTAAATAAACTGAGTCATGAAGCAGATATGAGAGTATCTGTCTTCTACCAAGTCAGGCATTATAGAGATTTGCGAAAAGATTTAAATAATTGCTGCTCTCACAAAAATTGATGGTCTTCAAAAATATAATTATTCTTCATAGGTATATTTTTATATTAATATAATGCTATTTATAATGAATTAGTAAATATTTAATATTAGTTTATTTATTATTACAATGATGTGTGTATAATGATATAATAATATTAATAGGAGTTTTACTTTCTAAAACAATAAATATCACCAGATATGCCTTGTATAACCAAAGGCTCTTTGAGGTCTTCAATAATTTTTAAGAGTTTAAAGAAATTCTGAAACAAAAAAAGTCTGAGAACCACTGGACTAGTGCTAAAAAAATGTAACGCATTTTCAGATGACCAATTTGTGAATTTTTTGCATGACATGTTTATTTAATAAAAAAAGAGGTATGGAGGTAGTAGGGAAGAATTAGGGACAGTGGAAGTAGTGATAGTCATACCAACCATAAAAAGAAAAGAACATCAGTGAGTCATTAAAAGTAACAGAGGAGAGCCAAAAGAAGTTTGGAAGGGGAAATAGTCAAACAGGGCAATATTGGTTCTATCATGATACATCTGAAATCTATAAAGAACCCAAGCTGTACAAAGTGGAGTCACACAATCTTCTTTTCTGTGCTTCCTGTACAGGAAATGTTTGTGGTTATTGATGTTTTTCAAATTTAAAATATTATAAAAAGGAAAAATTTAACTCGAAATAGTTTTAGTGATATATAGTGATATAGCTAGAAATTTGATGTATGCTTCAGTTGTGTCCAACTCTTCATGACCCCATTTGGGGTTTTCTTGGCAGAGATACTAGCAAGGTTTACCACTTCCTTCTCCAGTTCATTTCATAAATGAGGAAACTAAGGCAAATAGGAATAAGTGACTAGTGCAGGTTCACACAGCTTGTCTGAGGCTGGATTTGAAGGCAGATCTTCCTGGCTCTAGGCTTGACAATCTTTCCACTGTGCCACTTAGCTGCCCAATGAAGGTGTAGGATAAGTACAAATGGTAGGCTGTTGAAATCTGGGGTGGAAACCTTAAATTTTTTGAAACTTCCAGAGTCTTTGTTGGAAAACAAAAGTTACAGAAAAACAATTTCTATAGTCACTCGTATTCCATTCCTAAGGAGAAGATACTCTACCTAGTTCCTGTTACTTGATTTGAAATGCTGATGTGGCCACATTTGTGGTAGGTATTATCTGGAACACTTCAGGACCCAGATGCTTTAAAACTTCAGGGGTAAAAGAGACTTAAAAAGCAATCCTGTTCTAGTCCTTTCATTTTACAGATGTTGAAACACAGACCCAGGGACAGAAATTTGCCTAAAGTCACACAGTTTATAAAGAGATATAACCCAGGACATCTGATTCTAAAACCAGTGCTCTTTCTATAACAAGAAACATTTCCAAATTTCTTTTAGTGGGATGATTAACTAGAACAGTAAAGGTAGCCATCGCCATGGCATTTAAAAAAAACAACCAAAGTTGAAAACTGTAAATGTAATACTGTAAGATGTTAACAAGCTTAGCCAAAGAAGATAGTGTTCTGGTTAAATCCCATTTTGTTCATGGAATGACCTCCAGGAATTGATGCAGAGTGAAAGGAGCAGATACAGGAGAACATTGTACACTGAGACTGATACACTGTGGCACAATCGAACATAACGGACTTCTCTACTAGCAGCAATGCAAGAATACAGAGCAAGGCTGAGGGACTTATGAGAAAGAAAACCAACCACATTCAGAGGAAGAACTGTGGGAGGAGAAACACAGAAGAAAAACAACTGCTTGAACACATGGGCTGATGGGGATATTATTGAGGACGAAGACACTAAATAATAACTCTAGTCTAACTATCAATAATATGGAATTAGGTCTTGATCAATGATACATGTAAAACTCAGTGGAATTGTGCGTCGGCTAAGGGGGGCTAAGAGGACTTGAGGGAGAGGGAAAGAACATGAAACATGTAAATATGGGAAAATATTCAAAATTAAAATTAAAAAAACACAAAATAAACTGCATTTTGTTCAAAAGGAAGTTGTCATGTCTGTAGCCTCAAGTTCACCTTTTGAAAAATCCTCAAAATTAATCAGAGGAAAGGAATTTCAGCATTTATTTGTAACAATAAACATGCCACCTTAAGAAAGGAATTCTATTCCATCACAAAAGGTAAAAAAACAACAGTCCCTTTCCCCCATCTAGTTATAATAGACTCTGGTTTGAACACCATTAATCTCCATAAATTCACTGAGGAGACACTATAATTATCTTCAAAAAGACTGCAAGGAGATCCAATACATGTATCAACAGTCCTATTGTATTATGCGTGCCCATCTGTGTTAACTGTAACAAGAGAAGATGTGAAAATAAACTAGCATTCCTTGATATTTGTAGCTGTCAAATTTCAAAAGCAATAAAAATCAAACGTGGAAGGAATCAAGATTGATTATATACGTCAACGACATCAGTTCTGCTTGAACACTGATTAACTGATTAATGCAGTGCTGCCAGAATTACTAAAGCTCTTTCCAGGAAAATGTTATTATACTTCCCTTCATAATTACAAGTTCTAGAGTAGAAAAGAGATTGATTGACTAAAAGTAATTGAGTAGAAAGAGCATGGGATTTAGAGGCAGAGGAACCACATTCAAATCCCTGCCCCACCGGCATGACTTTGGACTTTGGGTAACTCGCTTTATGTTTCCTGTCCTTCTTTTGTCTTTAAAATGAAGAGACTAAACTGGATGACATCTAAGATCTCTTCTACCTTTAAGTCTAGGATGCTATAAACTAATGGTCACTTATGAAAAATGCTCTTAAGTTTAGATTTGTCTCTACTGTTGCCACAAGTGGTGGATGCAGAATTGCTAAATGAAATATAAGACAACTGTTAACTTAGAAAAAACGCGGGACTATTAAATAGTCATAAAACCACTCTTTAATTAAGGGAAAGGGGGATGAGGGCTACTTGGCCTCTTATGCAGAGCTGCGCCTTGTGCAGAGCCTAAAGGAACACTGCTTCGCTCTGCTCCCTGATCCCCCTGGGAGTGACACCGCGCTAGATGACCACTCTAGGGACGAAGGAAATTGGGGAACTTATATACCTTTTGGGAAGATCTAGGGGCCAGGAGAGATGATTGACATTATACTGACAGGATACAATCAAGCTAGAGAAAGGGATCATAGCTAGAGGCTAGGGTGTAAGGGAAAGGGGCTACTTACCCAAAGGATACTAAAAGATAGTTCCTGTCCAGGTGTGCCTTCCTGGGACAGGGTCTCTGATACAATGGGCAAGACTACCTAGGACAAAAGGGTATTTAGCATTTACCCTGGGGTCCATTATTCAGTCTGCAACTGCTAGCCTGAGATTCCCTTCAGGGTGGATTCCCACGGGAACAGGGAACAAGCACAAGCTTTGGGGGTCTCCAACCTACAAACTATTTCTAAACTTGGGGTTCATCATATCTCACTAAGCTACAAGTTTGGGAACTCTAGATTCCATGTCGACACAACCAAAAATTAATTTGACCTTGATCTGAAATCTTCATTTTTACAAAAGAGGAGGAAGTGGGAAGAAAGCATCATTCTTTATTAAATGAACTTTAGTTCAGTCCCTTTGTACTGCTATCAAGTGAGACCCTGGCCAAGTCACTTAACATTGTTTGCCTCAGTTTCTGTAAAATGAGCTCAAGAAGGAAATGGCAAACCATTCTAGTCTCTTTGTCAAGAAAACCCCAAATGGAGTTACGAAAAAAACAACTGAAATGACTGCACAACAAGTGGCAACTGAACAATTCCTGGAAATTTGGCTCTTTAAAGCTGACCTGGTAAATGGGTATTTGTCACCTCAGCCCTACTCTATTACAGAAGTGGATAAGTAGTCTCATTAATTAAGTTCTGTCTCCATAACCTATCTAATCTTGTCTATCTCTTCCCACAAGTCAACCACAAGGGATATCTCACTCTGCCCTCCCTCCCCAATCCCTTTACCCCTGCCAACATGCTTTGGATCTTCCTTGAATTCACTTGATATTTCATAGCTACCAATGAAGTATGCAGGCTGTCTATCTAATGTTTACCTCTTGATTGCAACACAAGCTCAAAATTGAGTAGAGATGGATGTCCTTTCTAGAGCAAATGTCTTGCTCCACTTTATTATCAAATACAGAATGAGTTTTTAAAACAGGCCCCCTCCAATACCTCAAAAAAAGGGTGCTGTTTGCAATGGACATGAAATTGAAGTGGATTGTGTAATAAGTAGTAAGGAACCTGCCACAGGATATCTTGGAGTGCTATGAAATAACTATTTTTCATTGACTTTCCTAGGAAGAAAAATGACAGCAATAATGGCGTAGTAATTCTTTCTTATTCTTCTTGCTTAAAAGCTTGGGCTAGGTCTGTACATGGACAAGAGAAATAATAAGGAACTCATTAGAAGGTACGTCCTTCTTGCAATTATTCCTTTTGGCCTGATTCTGCTCAGTCAATTGATAAATATGAAGTACCTACCATGTACCAGGTACTATGCTAAAACATTAGAGATTTAGAAAGAGGCAGAAGACAGTCCGTACCCTGAAGGAGAATATAATCATATAGAGGAAGACAACATATAAACAAATGTATACAAAGTAAGCTATATATAGGATAAATGTGAAATAATTAAGAGAAGGAAAGCCCTGGAATTAAGACAGAAACCTACAGAAAAAATGCTTGAGGAAAAGATAAGAAAAATCTGTAAATTTAGGGAAGGCTTAAACAACACTGAAATCTCCATGCTAAGGGGGTGGTTGGGGGGGAGGGGACCGAGGAAAAATCCTTAACATCCATCTCTTTTTCCCCTTTCTTATGTAGGACTTATAAAAATTTAAATATTTATGTTCTAAAAACAGTAATAACAATACTTCACATTTATATTCAAATTCTGTCAAAAGTATTTTCCAGATGAGAAAGCTGAGGCTCAGAGAGAATAAGTCCTTTGCCCAAGCTTTGCACTGTCTGTTCCCTACTCTGAAAATATAAAATCTATCTTAGGAAAAGGATAAAAATAAAATTAAAGTTAAGAATGATTTATCCATATTCTTGACAAAATTTGTCATGAAGTGATCCATGAACTTTTTTCTTTCATGATTAATTTAAATTGACTTGAAAGGAAAGGGGAATAAGCATTTATATCATGCTACCATAGGCCAGGCTCTGTGCTAAGTACTTTTACAAATATCTCACTTTTGATCACCACAACTACTTTGAGAGACAAGTGTTATTATTATCCATATTTTATAGTTGAGGAAACTGAGGCAGACAATAGTTAAGTGACTTGCCAAAACAGACACATCTAGTAGTCTCCCTGACTCCAAAACCAGTTCTCCAATCCACTATCTCTAATTTAAGTACTATTGCCTATTGTCCTTGTTTGATCTTTTCAGCTGGGTTCAACTTTTTGAGACACTATTTGGGGTTTTCTAGGCAGAAATACATACAGAAGTGTTTTCCTTTTCTAGTTCATTTTATAGATGAGGAAACTGAGAAGCTGAAAAATAACTAAAGGTTGATAAATTCAGAGTGATAAAAGATTTAATATCAACACAACTTCATGTAGAACCAGAATTCATTATTATTATCCCCTTGGTGGTGCCTTTTTTTCCCATTTTTTTCATTTAGAATATTTTTCCATGGTTGCATGATTCTCCCTTCCCCCCGGGTCTTTCCTCCCCTTCTCCTGAATCCGACAAGCAGTTCCATTGTATTTTACATGTGTCATTGTTCAAAACCTATTTCCGTTATTCATATCTGCAGTAGAGTGATCCTTTAACATTGAAACCCCAATCATATATCCATCACATTACATGATCAATCACATATTTTTCTAATGCATTTCCATTTCCACTGTTCTTTCTATGGATGTGGAAAGCATTCTTTCTCCCAAGTTCCTCTGTATTGTCCTGGGTCATTGCATTACTGCTTTTACAAAATGTATTATATTTGATTGTGCCAGATATCAGTCTCTGTGTACCATGTTCTTCTGGTTCTGCTCCTTTTGCTTTGCATCAATTTCTGGAGGTTGTTCCAGTTCACATGGAATTCCTCTAATTCTTTATTCCTTTCAGCACAATAATATTCCATCACTATCAGATATCACAATTTGTTCAGCCATTCCCCAATCGATGGACAGGTGGTGCCTATCTTTACAAATTCATACAAGTCTTTCTTACTTTTAAAAGATGCCCTCTAAACGTTGCCATCCTCCCAAGCTATTGTCCTATATCTCACTTTATTTTCCCAGGTGATTGCCTAGGAGAAAAAAAAAAAAACAGAAGCAGACTGCAATAATTTTTCTCATTATCTGTCCTATAACTCTCTTATCAACTTTGAGATCTGGCTTCTGACCTTATTACTCAACTGATTCTCTTTTCTTCAAAGTTACCAGGGGTATTTTAATTGCCAAATCTGAGCGTATTTTCACAATCCACTTCCTTTTAGACATCTTGGAAACGTGATGCTATTAATTACCCTCTCCTCACCTTTGTCTTTCTTCATCTCTCTGAGTTTTCTTAATACTGCTTTTTATTCTCTGAACCAATCTGATTATTTTCTCTACTGATGACCCAAATCTATAAATGCAACACGAATCTCTCTTCTGGCCATTAGTCCCACATCATGAACTGTTTCTTTGACATTTTGAATTGGCCATCCCATAGGCATTTCAAATTCAAAATGAGTTTGAGGTAGTAGAGTGTGACATATAATGCACTGAACTTGGAATCAGGAGGACCTGGGTTCAATTTCCATCTCAGGCACTTGCTATGTCATCCTAGGCAAGTAACAACCTTTATGCTCTTTAGTTTTCTCGATACATAGTGAAGAGGTTAGACTTGATGCCCTCAAAGATCCCCTCCAGCTCTACCCCTATGATCTTACAATCTTATATTCAAAACTCACAGAAATCCAGTCGTTTTCCAGATATCCCTATTTCAGCACCATTCATGTTATTGATATTGACCTCAGTGACATCCTTGACACCACACTCTACCTTGTGTCCCATATCCATTGTCAACAAATCTGTTTCTCCCTCTGTAGCTAGAAATAGATATATCTGTAGGTAATTATATATAACTATTCCTTTCTCTCCATTCATAAGGCTACCATCCCAGATTCTTATCACTAAGAGATGATAAATTCAGTTCATTATCACCTCTTGCCAGCACTTTTGTAATTGTCTTCTAATTTGTCTCTCATCCTCAAGGCTTTTCCTTCTGTAATCCATCACAGCTGACAAAGTGATTCTCCTAAATTCATCTTCTCCTTGCTTAACATTTAAAGCCTTTCCCCAACCTGGTCCCATGCTACTTTTCCATCCTTGTTACACATTATTCCCTTTACACACACTTTGGTCCAGCCACGCTCGTCTTTCTTACCATTGCTTATTGGCCCAAATTAGATCAGAAATGAAAAAAAGCATTTTCAACAACTGTAGCAGTGGGAAAAGAAACTATCAGAAACTATCTTTATTTGGCGACAAAACTTTAGTTGAAATAGTAAATATTTGTCAAAACATAAACTAGTCAGATTGACATAAGAAGAAAAAGATTACTTAAATAACCTCACATTACCCTCTCATTCACAAAACTCCATAATAATTCCATGGCACAGGCTGTCCCCCATGACTGTAAGGCACTCCCTCAATCTCTTCTGCCATTTAGAATTTCTAGCTTCTTTCAAGACTCCATACACCACCTTCCATAGCAAGTCTATCCACATACTCCCAGCTATCACTACCTTCTTCAAATTATCTTGTATCCATTTTGTTTCCCCTCAAGAGATTTTTTGATGTCCTCAAAGGTAAGGATTGTTGACTTTTTATTTTTTTTTCTCCATTCACCCCTCCTGGCACAATGCCTGACACATAGTAGGAGTTAATAAATGCACATTGAATGATTGCACTGAATATTGTTCCAGCTGCAGATCCCCAGAGTGCCTCACATATATTCCCTAATATGCAATGATTTTAATGAACTGAATCCTTAGGGGGCAGCCTTTAGAGCCCACCCATTGGCCAGACTTTGTAAGAAAATGTGGTCCACATCCTGGACCTAATCCTACTCTGACTGCTGGTTCAAAATTCAGCCTAGGGAAAATTTCAAAATCCGTCATTTGTTTCACTGTTTATCAGTTGCTGCCTACTCATATTCACCATAGATTTCACCACTGCCCTCTGGGTGATATTCATTTTTCATTCTTCAGAGACTGTAGTGTTGCTAGACTCATAGTCATTGGTAGAATATTGTTATTGTTATATTAAAAGGAGGTACTACTATCTATTGGAAGTATATGTAGATGGAGTACAGAGAGAGGATAGGATGGCACCTCTCCTTTATAACAGTTGCCCAGGCAGGATCCTGTAGGTCAATGTATGTTATCCCTCAGGACCTACCTGGGGTTAATTGATATTAATTATTGGGCTCTTCAGCTGAGGTAATGTTGGTAATCTGACTGTGTGACTCCCTTCCCAAATAAGCTTTGGAAACCAATTCAGGAAGGTACTTTAAAACTTTGGTTGTATTTGGCACAGAAGGATAATGGTATGGGATAGAGGTATTGGAAGACCCTACTCTAAATTGATAATAATGAATCTCTAACTGCAGGCAAATGAAGGAATTAAGATGATTAGCTTTTCTCTGGTACAGCCTGGCCAGGGCTACACCAGAGCAGGCAAACTGCTATATAGTTTCAGCTTCTTCTTCAGTAGATGTTAAGCCTAATCAGTTGAGACATCCACCCTTTTATCCACCCTCTTCTTCTTCTCCTGCCCACTTCCCGGATCCCTCCCAGGCCCTGGGAAGACCTAGATGACCAAGATGATGGACTTCCTAATATCCAGGAGCAGTAGAAACAGAGATGGTGGTCTGATCCAGGTTGATGAAGGTACAGGAAACACAGGAGGAGCTTGCAGGGTTGAGTTTGCAAGTCTCTATTTCCCAAAAGACCAGGATCCACTGATCTCCAGCCTCAGGGACAGGTAAAGACCCCAAGAACCTCTCCCAGGGTTCTCAACTGCCCTCTCCTAAGTCCGCACGCCTCTCTGGGAACATTCCGACATCCAACCGATTCACCTGTCAATCACCAAGTGAACTTCAAGCTCCCAGAGATTCAATATAACATTATTCAAAAGATGGGCTTTTGTTTCATCGAGAAATTTGAGGCTATTAAAATAATTTTGCACTTTCCCAGAAGCAATCCTATTCCTCTTTAGTTCTGGACTCAAATCATTGTATGTGATTATTTGTAATGTCCATCATGTATATTTACATATATCCATATGCATCTATATATCTACATGTATTAGGATATATCGATATATTTCTATATCCATATGTACATAGAGACATGTACATATGCCTAGCTATGTATATGTATCTATCTATTTATATTGTCTGAATATCTCTATTTAGCCATATATATTAGGGAGGCATTGTTCAGTCACATCTGACTCTATGACTCCATTTGGGGTTTTCTTGGCAAAGATATTGGGGCAGTTTGCCATTCCTTATCCAACTCAGTTTACAGATGAGTAAAAAAGGGTTAAGTGACATGCCCAGGGTCATATAGCTAATAAGTGTTTGAGGCCAAATTTGAACTGAGGAAGATGAGTTTTCCTGATTCCAGGCACAGCACTTTAACCACTGCACCACCATCCTATAGATAGCCTGATTGCTTCATTGGTATAAGAGAAAGCAAAGAAAACTTCCTGCAAATTGAGTTACCCTTTGCAGTAATCATTACATGAATAACTGCCCCGTTTTAATTTTAACATTTTAATGGGATCATTTATAGTTTAAAACAGTGATATCAAATTCAGAGACAAGATGGTTTATGCTCTACCCTATGGGAAGGAATACCTAGATGGTGAGAATAAAGATCCATAGGTATATTTGAGTCTTTACAAAAGGTTTCATTTCTCTTTAGTAATTTTTCTTCTCTGCTGGGTAATAGGAGACCCCCAAGAACTTACGTGTGTATCTATGTAAAGCAGTGGTTCCCAAACTTTTTTGGCCTACTGCCCCCTTTCCAAGAAAAATATTACTTGGCCCCCTGGAAATTAATTTTTTTTAATTTTAATAGCAATTAATAGGAAAGATAATGCACCTGTGGCCATCACTGCCACCCTAGATCACTGCAGCACCCACCAGGGGGCGGTAGCGCCCACTTTGGGAATCACTGATGTAAACTTACCTTCTGTCTTATAATCAATATTAAGCATCCAGTTCCAAGGCAGAAGAGCAGTAAGAGCTAGGCAAAAATGGAGGTTAAGTGATTTGCCCAGGGTCACACAGATAGGAAGTATCTGAGGCCAGATTGGAATCCAGGTCCTTTCTACTCTCAGCCTGGTTCTCTACACCTAGCTGCCCGATCCAGGCACTTTTATAGAGGAGGTTTTCTCCCCCATCAGTCACCCAATAGATTTAATGTTTTAATGGTCTTAGATGTGTTTTAATAAGAGACTTTTGAAACCCCAACACTTTGCAGTCCTAAAGGATTATTTAATTACCAGGATTAAACATTACAGGGAACTGACACTGAAGGCAGCAACAAGAAGAAAGTCTTTTGTTGGTTTGGCTTTTTTTAGGAAGGAGGGAATTACTAACTCATGCCAGCTAGTATTGTTTAATAGAAGTTAGGCTAATATTGCTTAATGCACAAGGATGTCATGGGAGTAGAATTAGAAAGAGGGGGTCAGAGAGGAAGATGAAGAATGGAATGGAAAGCAATGGAAATCATAAATTCTGAATTATGGTTCAATTTCATAATCTTAAAGTTCTTATTTTACAGGAGACGAAAGCCTATGGACATGATGTAATTTCTGCAAAGTCACACAGCTAATTAGATGGAAGACTTGGACCTGGATTTTCTAACTCCAGTTCCTTAGTTAGAGTCCATACACCTAAAATCAGATGAATTAAATTTTACAAAGTACAAGGAGAATTGAAAAACTAAGCCAGATTGTCTGGACTTGCTACTTCCATTTTAGCATTTTAATCTGATCATCTATAGTTTAGAACAGTGGTATAAAACTCAAAAGGACATAGATCCTTTTGGGCCACATATTGACTTGGAGAACCAAAAATGAACATCAATTATCTATGCTGTACTTCTGGCAGCTAGGTGGTTCTAAAGTGCTAGGCTTGATGTCAGGAAGACTCATCTTCTTGAGTTCCAATCTGGCCTTGAACACTTACTAACTGTAAATTTGGGCAGATTACTGAATCCAGGTGCTCAGTTCCTCATCTGTAAAATGAATGGGAGAAGGAAATAGCAAACCACTCAATTGTCTGCCAAGAAAACCCCAAATGGGTTTACAAAGAGTCGGACATGACAACAATGATGACGATGACATCAGTATTTTCATTTACTGTGTTAAACATTTCCTAATGATGTTTTATTTGGGTTCAGACCACTTGAGAGTTGTGAGTTTGACATCCCTGGTTTAGAATATATCTTTTGAACCATGGAGTTCAAATTCCAAAAAAATTAAGTTCATGGTTTCCCATCAATTTCTTTCTGTTAAACAATAACTCAAATGCATTTTACTATGTAATACACAGCCATTTCCCTTTTCTGTATTTCTTCTGCTTGAAAACCCTCTTTTCCTTCTCCATCTATGTATCATCCTTGACTCTGCATTATTTTTTCCCTCCTACACTCCACACTTCAGGAACTGGTATTATCTCCAACACCACAGGCCTTCTGAGATTCCTCTTCTGAAACCTTTTGCGTGTTTTCTGCCTGTTATTTACTTTTCTCTATAATCTCCCTCAATCATATCTCCAGAGTCCCAAAGCTACACAATCCCTTTCTTCCTGTGACAAAAGCAAGGGAACCCAAAGTAATCCAATAGCACTCCAGTTTTGTTTCATTTTGTTTTGTTTTTTAGGCTTGCCTTGTTAACCAACCCTATACAATGTCAGTAAATCTTTTCAGTCTCTTACCTCTCCACTTTCATCCTACTTCCAATTTACTTTTCTGTTCCTTTCTTTTTATTTATATTCTCTTACCAACTGTCCCACAGCCCACAATGTTCTGTGAGAGAGGAATAGGGGCTCTACAAAAATTTGTTGGCACTAGAGATATTTATTTATCATTGATTTTTTTAAAAACCCTTTCTGTTTTAGAATCAATATTATGTATTGGCTTTAAGGCAGAAGAGGAGGAAGGGCTAGGCCAGTGATTCCCAAAGTGGGCACTACCACCCCCTGGTGGGTGCTGCAGCAATCCAGGGAGGCAGTGATGGCCACAGGTACATTTATCTTTCCTATTAATTGCTATTAAAATTTAAAAAAATTAATTTCCAGGGGGCTAAGTAATATTTTTTCTGAAAAGGAGGCGGCAGGCTAAAAAAGTTTGGGAACCACTGAGCTAGACAATGGGGGTTAAGTGACTTGCCCAGGGACATAAAGTATCTGAGGCCAAATTTGAGCCCAGATCCTCTAGACTCCAGGCCTGGCTCTTTATCCCCTAAGCCACCTAGTTGCTCCACTAGAGATGTTTTTGACTCTAAGATATTAAATATGAAATGATGTATATATCTGGGACACTTATTACATGCATCTGTTTTTCAATGTGAAACTAAAACAATTTTGGTCCCAAATTCTCATTATGCTGAGAGGTATCCCATGTTCCTAGATACCCTGGCACAATATTTTAAATTTCTACCCATATATTTCAAACTCCAAAGTTTTCCAAAGCCAAATCAGTTTGTTTAACAAGGCCTTACCATTATTTTTATTTAAAAAAAAAATCTTAGTTCTGCAATGACTCCACTCTATGGAAATTTCTTCTCCATGTAGATCATCACCTCCTCATCTTGGCATTTGGCCTGGAGCCACTAAAACATTGGATGACTTCTTTTAGCCTTACAGTTATTATGTGTCAGAGGCAAAAATTGAAATCATGTCTTTCTGATTCCAAAGCCAAGATCCACTATTTCATCCTGCATCTTTGTGATGCTTACCAAAGTTGCTAATTCTAGAAATGAAGGCAATATGTTCAAGGACAAGCAGCAGGAATGACAAATGACCAAATAATTAATAATTATTTTTAAAGCATCTATATGTGCCAACACTACATTAAGCACTTGAGATATAAAATAAAATGGTCCTTGCCCTCATGGAGCTCAAACTCTATTACAGGAGATGTAGCTATAGAAATATATAAAGAATACATACATATGTGGTTTGTTCAAAGCATGAGCAGAGGTTCCATGCCATCTCCCATATGCCCAAATGCTAAGTCAAATCTGCAAAACTAGAGGCATGCAGAGCACATCTGGATATTTTCTGTACAACCCACCTTACATATAAAATGAATACTAGTATGACCAATTTTAGTTAGTCAATAAACTTTTATTAAGCACCTACTGTGTTCCAGACACTAGGTTTAGCACTGGGGATACAGAAAGAGGCAAAAGACAATCCCTCCCCTCAAGGAGCTCAAAATTCAAGGGAGGGGATAAGAGACAGAATATGTACAAATAAGTTATATACAGGGAAAATAGGAAATCATTAAAAGAAGGAATGCACTAGAATTAAGAGGAGTTGGAAAGATTTCTAGTGGAAGTTGGGGTTTTGATTGAAACTTGAAGAGGGTCAGGAAAACCAAGGAAAAAATGAGGAAGGAGACTATTCCAAGTATGGTAGACAGCCAGAGAAAATACCTAGACTGAGAGATGGAGTGCCTTGCTGTACCTCCAACAAGGACACTAGGGTCAATGGACTAAAGATTACATGACAGAGAGTAAAGTATAAGAAGATTGGAAAGAGAAAGAGGAGATAGGTTATGAAGGGCTTTGACCATCAAACAGAGGATTTTGTATTTGATCCTGGAGACAAAAGAGAGGCACTGGATCTCATTGAGTAGGCTGATGATACTATCAGACGTATCTTTTAGGAAAAACATTTTTGTGACAAAATGGAAGGTAGTTTGGAGTAGGGGAAGATTTGAGGCAGGCAGACACACTGGGAGGCTATTGAAAGTATGAGGCGATAAGGGACTGTACCAGTACGGTGGCAATATCAGAGACCAGAAGGGAGTATTTCCAAGAGATGCTGCAAAAATGAAATGCACATGCCTTGACAACAGATTGAACATAGGGGAAGAGATAGTAAGGAGTCAAGGACAATACCTGGCTTGGGAGACTAAAGAGCTTGGTATATGGAAGTTGTTAGGGGGAAAGATAATGAGTTTTGTTTTGGATGTGTTGAGTTTAAGATATCTACCAATGAGATTGCTCTTGCCCATTCCCATTAAATCAAAGAAAGGTATTATTTATACCTGTATCTTATTAGCACTTCATTAGCCATCATAATTGGAGGAAGGGATGTTTGAAGGGTGACAAAGGAAGGAAATAAATCCTTCTCCTCCTCCTCCTTACACAAGGTAGTTTTGAGATGGAGAACAGCTCTGAAAGGGGGAATGGAGATCAGGAAAGGCAGCATGCAGAAGGTCGCATCTGAATAATTTTTTAAGGCTAAATTCAGTTAAAGAAAGGGGATCTGGATATTAGTTCATATGGTACCTTAGGAGAAGAGAAATGGAAGATTCTAATACTGGGCTTCTAGAGAGGCCCATTGCCAGTGGAGGATGCAGGGAGAGGCAGGGCAGAGAAGAGGCTCACCTAAAGCTTGGGGGGTGGAGGGACTGCAGCTTCTTATTTTAACTAATTATCTATGGTCTTACAAGTTTCCCAGTCCTACTTCTGGCCCACATGTATACTGTAATTAAAAACAAGCTCCTCTCACTTATTTCTGTACATTTGTGCCTTGATGATTAACTTATAATTGAATTGAAAACATTTTTCTTTCCTTAGCTTTTAATCACTTCCCCTTCATCACTTGGCAACAACCGAATTCTAAAATACTAGCTGTTACTATTTGTGTGAAGGGGGGAAAATGCCGTTTACAGTATCTTGCTTTGTTTTTCTTCTCCAGGACTTCACTGAGATTTAACATCTCATTCTCTGGAGCATCTTATTAGCAGCAGCAAGTTACAACAATGCAAAACAAGACACAGCTGACAGATACAGAACCCTATTAAAATTCCCTCACAAAGCCCTTACTAAAGTGCCCGAGGGGAAATGATTCCAAAGTTGGATCATCCAAAAATGCAGGAAATTATTTCTCTGACGTTCTTCAAAGCAAAATTAAAAAGCTGAGCTGAAAAAAATGTCCATCTTCATTGCTCCAAGTATACACTAATCTTATTTTTAATTATGTTTAGTTAAGCAAAAGGTGGTTTTATAATCAAAACGGAAAGTATTTTAGATGACAGCTTTACCGTAGTTCCCATTCTTCCTCCTCTGAACAAGAATAAAAATATGGGGGAAAATTGACAAGTGAGAGAAGAAAAGAAAAGAGGAGAGGAGATGAAAAGAGATGAGAGATGAAAGAGAAGAAAAAAGAAATGAGAAATGAGAAGATAGATGGAAGAGAGAAAAGAGAGCAAGAGAGACATTATAAGACTTATTTCTCTGATTATGAATGCTTAAGAACAGAAGAGTAGAAAAGAACAATGGACTAGAAATCAGAGTATCTAGTCCCATTCATGGCACTAAACTGTGTGATCTTAGGCAAGTAACTCCACTTCCCTGGTCCTCAGTTCCTTTATCCACACAGTGAATGCTTGGCCTATATGATTTTTCAGGTCCCTTACAGCTCTAATATTATCTGAAAGTGATGAAATCTAAAGTCTATTGCATATTTCATATTATGCATGTCCTCTCTATAGCAAATTTGGTGGGTTTATCTCACTTCCAATAAGGAAAACCAAAAAAAAAAAAAAATTAAGCAGTCCTTTTTAGCCATTACTGACAAAGGCTTACTGCAGAGTTATGAAGAACAGGAGCAAGAGTGAACTTTTCTGCAATCAATCAAATAAACAAGCACTTATTAACTAACTACCTACTACATTCATTCAAGGCACAGTACTCTGGGTGGGAATATAGAGTCCCTGTTCTCAAGGAGCTTACTTTCTGTAAACACACACACACACACACACACACACACACACACACACACTCTCTCTCTCTCTCTCACTCTCATGCTCTCTCTGTCTCTGTCTCTGTCTCTGTCTCTGTCTCTGTCTCTATCTGCAAGGTAGTTTTGGAGCTTTGGAAAGCTCTAGCAGTTGGAGAGAGGATGAGGGCAGACCTCGCACTGAGCTAAACTTTATGGAAAATTAAGAATTCTAGAAGCAAAGGTGAAAAGGCAGGGGAATAGGCTACAGTTCATACAAATACAGGAGGGTGGAAGATAGAACTCTTGCATGAGGAACAGTCAGGGAGGTGGTTTGATTATATTAAAGGCTATGTGAAGGAGAATCATGTATAACAAAGCTAGAAAAGTAAACTGGAGACAGGTTGCAAAGGGTTTTAATGCCAAAGAGGAGTTTGTATTTAATAATAATACTTGCCAGCATTTATTTTATGCTTTCAGATGTGCAAAGTGTTTTTATTTAATGTGTTTTCTATCATGTTTCATATAATGCTTTAAATGTCATTTTATAAGGACTCCAAACTCAATGTTCCATCCACTGCGCCACTTAGCTTACTCTTAAAAGGAAGTCATTGCAAAACAGATATGATGAACTTCAGAATTTTTCTCTTAGAAATGTTAACAGCTCTTCCGGGTTAAGATGGCGGCAGAGTAAAAAGCAGCTGCTTGACCTCTCCTAACCCACTAATATAACCCACTCCTCAAGAAGACGTAAAAACAAATCCAGATGAACAAAGGGATCCCACAACAGGGCTCAGCATTGAAGGTACGTGGAATCAGGGCATTTCCATGCTATAAAGGGGTGAAACAGCCCTCACTAAAACATGAGCTGAGCAACCCCCTCCCCCACCCCCCACACCACCTACAGTGCCAAAGCCAGCGCAAAAGAGTTAGTGCAAGTTTGGGGCACCCATTAAGTCATTGGCAGCTCACCAGGGCCTGCTCCTGAGAGCAGCAAGACTTAAGACCCCAAGAGCCTAAAGAACGCACAGACTTTGAACATAGAACCTGAGCTCAGGCACGGACATGGATCCTGAGCACAGGCACAGACCTTGAGTGGGGACCCAGTGCAGAGGGGTGCACAACAGATGGACAGGACCAAACAAGATTGGGAGACCAGGGTTTACTGCCAAGGAGGTGACTGCTACTGAAGTAGCAGTTGGGCCCAACTGCCACCCTGCAGTATCTAGCCTAGGCCTATGGAAACCAGCAAGTAAAATGCAAAGGTTTATAACAGTTTAATTGTGGGAAATAATAATAAAGGATGGGAATAAGGGACTCTACTCTTACAAGCTAAGGGCAAACCACAGGGTCAAGGGAGGAACTTATCTACACTAATCTAAGACCAAAGTCAGGCAAGGCCCAGAGAATAACAATACTGGAGTGGGAATCCTCACAGTAGAGTCCAGAGATGTTTCAGGATACCAGGAACGAACTCCTCCAGAATTGATGGTCCAAAGTAGCCCAGTAGGGAGAGGAAGTCTACAAGCTGTCCACCAGATCGCAGATCACTCCCTACTCACTGCTGTCATGAGGGATAGATGTCCTCTGCTTCCAACCTTCACCACACTCCAGGATCCCAGGGAGTAAGGATACAACTCCACTAGCTCTGAGGTCTCCCAGGGAGTCAGTTACTACTTGTCCCAACCACCATGGAGTCCTTCTCAGAGAGCAAGTGCCACTTCCTGCTTCCCCATTCCATCTTGGAAATGTCCAGCCCTTCCTGCTAGGTCTAATGCTAATACTAAGCTAATAACTAAGCAATAATCTTCCTCACAACAATAGCAAAACCATACTAGTGGGAGATCTAAATATTCCTCTTTCAGATCTAGATAAATCAAACAAAAAATAAATAACAAAGAGGTAAGAGAGGTGAATGAAGTCCTAGAAAAATTAGATTTAATGGATATGTGGAGAAAAATAAATAGGGACAAAAAGGAATACACGTTCTTTTCAACTGCACATGGTACATTCACAAAGATTGACCATGTAATAAGACATAGAAACATTGCAAACAAATGCAAAAGAGCAGAAATAATAAATGTAACCTTATCAGATCATAATGCAATAAAAATAATAATTAGTAAAGGCACCTGGACAGGCAAATCAAAAACTAATTGGAAATTAAATAATATGATTCTCCATAACCAGCTAGTCAAAGAAGAAATGATAGAAACAATCAACAATTTCATTGAAGAGAATGACAATGATGAGACATCCTACCAAACTCTGTGGGATGCAGCCAAGGCAGTACTCAGGGAGAAATTTATATCCTTGAGTACATATATTAACAAATTAGGGAAGGCAGAGATTAATGAATTGGGCATGCAACTTAAAAATTTAGAAAGTGAGCAAATTAAAAATCCCCAGATGAAAACTAAATTAGAAATACTAAAAATCAAGGGAGAAATTAGTAAAATCGAAATTAAAAGAACTATTGAATTAATAAATACGACTAGAAGCTGGTATTTTGAAAAAACAGATAAAATAGACAAAGTACTCGTCAATCTAATAAAAAAAGGAAAGAAGAAAATGAAATGGAGAGTATCAAAGATGAAAAGGGAGACCTCACCTCTACTGAAGGGGAAATGAAGGCAATCATTAAAAACTATTTTGCCCAATTATATGGCAATAAATATAGCAATCTAGGTGATATGGATGAATATTTACAAAAATATAAATTGCCTAAATTAACAGCAGAAGAAATAGAATACCTAAATAATTCCATATCAGAAAAAGAAATTGAACAAACCATCAAAGAACTCCCTAAGAAAAAATCTCCAAGGCCTGATGGATTTACAAGTGAATTCTATCAGACATTCAAAGAGCAACTAATCCCAATACTATACAAATTATTTGATATTATAAGCAAAGAAGGAGCCATACCAAATTCCTTTTACGTCACAAGTATGGTACTGATTCCAAAGCCAGGGAGATCAAAAACAGAGAAAGAAAACTACAGACAAATCTCCCTAATGAATATAGATACAAAAATCTTAAATAGAATACTAGCAAAGAGACTCCAGCAAGTGATCAAGAGGATCATCCACCATGATCAGGTGGGATTTATACCAGGAATGCAAGGATGGTTCAACATTGGGAAAACCATCCACATAATTGACCATATCAACAAGCTAACAAACAAAAATCACATGATTATCTCAATAGATGCTGAAAAAGCCTTTGACAAAATACAACACCCATTCCTATTGAAAACACTGGAAAGTATAGGAAAAGAAGGACCTTTCCTAAAAATAATAAACAGTATATACCTAAAGCCATCAACAAGCATCATATGCATTGGGGATAAATTAGAAGCCTTCCCAGTAAGATCAGGAGTGAAAGAAGGATGCCCATTATCACCTCTATTATTATGTACTAGAAACACTAGCAGTAGCAATTAGAGAAGAAAAAGAAATTGAAGTTATCAAAATAGGCAATGAGGAGACTAAGCTATCACTCTTTGCAGATATGCAGATATGATGGTCTACTTGAAAAATCCTAAAGAATCAACTAAGAAGCTTGTAGAAATAATCAACAACTTTAGCAAAGTTGCAGAATACAAAATAAATGCACATAAATCATCAGCATTTCTATATATTTCCAACACATCACAGCAGCAAGAGGTAGAAAAAGAAATACCATTTAAAATCACCCTAGACAATATAAAATACTTAGGAATATATCTACCAAAACAAACACAGCAATTATATGAAAACAACTACAAAACACTTTCCAAACAATTAAAACTAGACCTAAACAATTGGGAAAACATTGACTGCTCTTGGGTAGGACGAGCTAACAAAATAAAAATGACCATTCTACCCAAATTAATTTACCTATTTAGCGCCATACTTATCAAACTACCAAAAAAATTTTTTACTGAATTAGAAAAAACTATAACAAAGTTCATTTGGAATAACAAAAGATCAAGAATATCAAGAGAAATAATGAAAAAAATGTGAAGGAAGGTGGCCTAGCAGTACCAGATATTAAACTATTCTATAAAGCAACAGTCATCAAAACGGTATGGTACTGGTTAAGAGACAGAAGGGAGGATCAGTGGAATAGACTTGGGGTAAGTGACGTCAGCAAGACAGTGTATGATAAACCCAAAGAGTCCAACTTTTGGGACAAGAATCCACTGTTTGACAAAAACTGCTGGGAAAATTGGAAAACAAAATGGGAGAGATTAGGTTTAGATCAACATCTCATACCCTACACCAAGATAAATTCAGAATGGGTGAACGACTTGAATATAAAGAGGGAAACTATAAATAAGTTAAGTGAACACAGAATAGTATACTTGTCAGATCTCTGGGAAAGAAAAGATTTTAAAACCAAGCAAGAATTAGAGAAAATTACAAAATGTAAAATAAATTATTTCGATTATATCAAACTAAAAAGCTTTTGTGGAAACAAAAACAATGCCGCCAAAATCAGAAGAGAAACAACAAATTGGGAAAAATCTTTATAACAAAAAACTCTGACAGGGGTCTAATTACTCAAATAAACAAGGAGTTGAATCAATTGTATAAAAAAATCAAGCCATTCCCCAATTGATAAATGGACAAGGGACATGAATAGGCAATTTTCAGATAAAAAAATCAAAAGTATCAATAAGCACATGAGAAAGTGTTCTAAATCTCTAATAATTAGAGAAATGCAAATCAAAACAACTCTGAGATATCACCTCATACCCAGCAGATTGGCTAAAATGATAGAAGGGGAGAGTAATGAATGCTAGAGAGGATGTGGCAAAATTGGGACATTAATGCATTGCTTGTGGAGTTGTGAATTGATCCAACCATTCTGGCTGGCAATTTGGAACTATGCTCAAAGGGCTATAAAAGAATGCCTGCCCTTTGATCCAGCCATACCATTGTTGGGTTTGTACCCCAAAGAGATCATAGATAAACAAACCTGTATGAAAATATTTATAGCTGCATTTTTTGTGGTGGCAAAACACTGGAAAATGAGGGTATGCCCTTCTATTTGGGAATGGCTGAACACATTGTGGTATATGCTGGTGATGGAATACTATTGCGGTCAAAGGAATAATAAACTGGAGGAATTCCATGTGAACTGGAAAGACCTCCAAGAATTGATGCAGAGTGAAAGGAACAGAGCCAGAAGAACATTGTACAAGAGACCAATACTCTGTGGTAAAATAGAATGTAATGGACTTCTGTACTAGCAACAATGCAATGACACAGGACAGCTCTGAGGGATTTATGGTAAAGAACATTACCCACATTCAGAGGAAGGACTGCAGGAGTGGAAACATATAAGAAAAGCAACTGCTTGAACACATGGGTTGAGGCGGACATGATTGGGGATGTAGACTTGAAACTACCACACCAATGCAACTATCAACAATTTGGAAATAAGTCTTAATCAAGGACACATGTTAAAACCAGTGGAATGTGCATCGGCTATGGGGGGGGGGGGGGGGAAGGAGGGCAGGGATGAAGTGGAAAGTAAGAGCATCAATCATGTAACCATGTTAACTTTTCTAAAAAATAAATATCATTAAATGTTAAAAAAGAAATGTTAATAGCTAAGAAAAATAAAAAATAAAATGATGAAACTATATATACTTGCAATTCTTTCCATGTTTTTCTGACATCAAATTAATTTTATTAATTAAATCCTTTCTCTTTCCCTGGTGTTTGTTTATATTATTGAAGAACTTCTCCCTGTTCCTTTTATAACTTCAAATAATACAACCATTTAACATAATTCATTATTCACACTAATTGGAGCTAGGTAACAGAATAATATATAATGTTTTAGCGTATATAAATAGATCATTTCCATAAAAAAGGTTTATCAATAATTTTTGTTACCATGACTTCCTTTTAAATTACCAATATATTCCCTCCTCCTGGTTTAAGTAGAAGGGGGGACAGTGGGTCACAGAGTGATAGAGAGAAAACAAGGAGATACTGCTTTTCCCTGAGTATCTTTGACTTCTCAGAGCTTACTTAGCAAGGGATTTAGAACTTGCTTATTGACTGCAGAAGTCAGGTGATGCAACAGATAGAGTACTGGACCTGGAATCATCTGATCTCAAATCAGGTCTTGGATACTCACTAGTTATGTGTCTTTGGACAAGTCACTTAATCCCTGCTTGCCTCATTTCTTCAACTGTAAAATGAGGATAATAACACATAATAACTTACAGTCCAGTGTTTATTATGAAGGTCAATTGATATATTTGTAAAATGTTTTAACACCATGTCTGGCACACAGTAAGTGCTAAATGAATACTATTATTTAATTATTATTCAAGTGAAATTGCTCTCTCTCAATGGTTATCAAGGACTTCTAAACTCCTGAATGATCAGATCACAGTACTTACAACTGAAAGGGCCCTTAGAAATCATAAGTCACAGAAGTCAAGTGACTTGTCCATTGTCATGCCAATTGTAAGCAGCAAAACTGACATTCAAATCCCATTTCCCTGAATGTTTTTTCTACTCTACACTAGGGCCAAATGAAATGACTTTTGGTAGGTCCTAATTCTCTGGACTCCTCAGTAGGATGTGAAGATACTGAGCACTCTCTCCTATAGGATGCGCAAAACAACAGACTCTAGCATTTCTTTTCCTACCTCCGTCTTTTTTGTTTCCACTGTTATTGTTGTCCATTCTTCATTTTCAAAGAGGACCAATGACACAAGAAGGATGATGTCTTGAGTTGGATTTATTCAATGGATCTTCAACATCTCCCTACCCCAATTAAGGTAGTTGGCTCTCTTTTCTTCTCTTTCTTACTTTCTTCTTTAGCAGTTTCATCAGGACTTCAACTGCTACCTATCCACAGATGTCTCGGAAAAATTATGTTTCTAGGTCTGATTGATCTTCTACATTCTAGACCAGATTGTTTACCTATGGGATATCCTTAACTGGCTCTTCAAACTTCAGAGCTGTCAGTAGAACTTTTTTTTTTGCACCTATGACAATTCATTTGGTGCAGTAAATCCAAAATAGAGCTTTGAGGAGGGTAGCACAGTCAGGTGCCTTTATTTGGGAATGCAGCCCCAAGAAGAAGAAGTGGGTATTTTAATTCATTGTTTTTGCTACCTATTTGCCAATTTTGGCCATTTTTATGTTGCAAAATGCTCTCTAAATACTGATCCGTTGTCTCATGTAAGCAAAAACTTCATAAAACTCAATAGATTCATAGTTTAAATATTGAACTTACTGTTTTCCTCTCACAGAAACTCTTCCTGACTTCACTGTTTGCCCAAGATCTCCCAATTTTCACATTCTGTCTGACATGTCTGAAACCTTGATATGTCTTTGATTCTTTCTGCTTCCTTTTCTGTCACCATACTGCCAAAGTCTAAGAATTGGAAGAGACCTCAGAAATGTGCTAGTCAACCAATTAACATCCATTAACCATCTTCTATGTATTTGGTACTGTTCTAAGCCCTGGGGATACTTATAGGAAAAAGAACATTATCTACCCTCAAAGGAGTTTACAATCTAACAGGAGAAAGCAAAACATAATAGAAAGCTGAAAAGCGGGGGTGGAGAGAAGGCATCCAGCAATGAATATCATTTAGGAATGATAGAGTAGTCCAAAGAAATTAAAAAAAAAAAGAGATTAGAGCTAAGTGGAAAATGAAGATGCGGTTGGCCTGGAGCCCCTCTATAAATGCAGATTTGGGAGTTCGTGAATCTACCCTTCAATTAGAGAGGCAAAGAGTACTGATAAGGTATGAGTTACAAAGTTAACAAAATGAATAACAAGACTCACTAGCTCCCCCCCATGAAGGGGGTAGCTAGGTGATACTGTGGATAAAGTGAGGAACCTGGCATCGGGAAGACTCATCTTCCTGAGTTCAAATCCTGCCTCACACTTATTAGCTGTGTGACTCTAGGCAAATCACTTAATCCCATGTGCCTCATTCCTCAACTGTAAAATAAGCTGGTTAAGGAAATGGGAAACCATTTTATAGACTTTATCAAGAAAACCTCAAAAGTGGTCATGAAAAGTAGGACATGACTTGACATGATCGAAACAATTTGAACAACAACAAAATGGAGCTCACTGGATCTTGCAACATGATGATGTTTTCCAATGCTGAGTTCTGGGAGCACAATGGAGAATTCCAAATAAGTCCAAAATAGGACAGAATAGTTTGGGAAATAGAGTCTAATCTAGTTTAATTGCTCTGTTTTATAGAAGAGAAAACTGAAGACCATTGAAGTTAAACTTTCATATCCAATCATTTATCAAATGCTTTGGGGAACAATAAAGACATGTCTCACATGCACATTTCCCTTTCTATAACTATTCCCAACATGCTGGCACATATGTTCATTAATATCCACCTATACTACTGTACTAGGTTCTTAATAGGGCTTCCTGCCTCTACTCTCTCAATCATTCTTCACTGCATCCTTCCTACTAAAGCTAGATAATCTTTCTTAATTTAAGAACCTGGTTTATCAATACAATGAGTAACTATGATTCCAGAGAACTGATGATTAAAGCTACTTCTTGATAGAGAGGCGATAGACTCAAAATATGGAATGGGCATATTTTACAAAATATTTGGATGCTTGACCTTCCTAATGTGGGAATATGAAGGGGCTGTGATGAAACCTATGCTTTAGGAAAGTCAGTTCTGACAATTGATTGGAGAATAGACCGGATTAGGAAAAGACCTGAGAAAAAGGGACCAACCAGAGGGCTTTTGTAATATTTAGGCATGAGGTGATGGATGCTTGCACATAAGTAATAGCAGTGTCAGAGAAGACAAGGGAATGTATTGGAGAGATATTACAAAGTGATCAAAGAAAGAACTCAGCAACTGATTGGAGAGAGAGGAGTTGAGGATGATATCTGATTTATGAGTTTTAGGGATTGGAAGGAATATGGTGTTTTTTCCAGCTTCCATAATTAAAAAACATCCTTACCATTCATCTTAAAATTGATGCTGTTTATTGGGTCCAAAGAAGAAGAATGGTAAGAGCTAGTCAGTGGGAGTTAAGTGACTTACCCAGGGTCACACAACTAGGAAGTGTCTGAGGTCAAATTTGAACCCAGGACCTCCTGTCTCTAGGCCTGGTTCTCAATTCACTGGGCCACCTAGTTGTCCCTACATAACTTTTTAATACTACTTCCTATCACTGAAGTATCCTGCTTCCCTCTGCTAAATTCCTACCTCTCTCCAAAGTTCAACTCAAAAATCCTTTTCAATGTGGCCCTCATTGAGCTCCTATTGATAACAACCTTTCTTTTTTAGATTCCATATGGAGAGGACTTTGTTCAGCCTCTAATGTAGTCAATGTCTAATATTGCCTATTGCAATTACTTGTATTTTGTAAGATTGATTCAAATTGGTAACAATTGGTAATGGAGTCAGAGCAAAAGCTCAAGCTAGCTATCCTAGTCAATGTCTAATATTGCCTATTGCAATTACTTGTATTTTGTAAGATTGATTCAAATTGGTAACAATTGGTAATGGAGTCAAAGCAAAAGCTCAAGCTAGCTATCCTAGCAAGGAGGAGGGGTGAGAATCAATAGAATTCTTTCTCCTCCCCCTCCTGAGACAATTGAAGCAGAAGGGGTAACAGTTTTAACTGAATCCCCTTTAGATCAAGAAATGGAGGCTGTTTAGGCTTGGCTAATCCAGGGCTAAATTGGTAGACAGGCAATAATCCCACTGAGATTAGAAACTTCCACTGTTAAAGATTATTCCCCTGAACCCTAAGATAGTTAAAGGTTCAAGATGCCTTCTAAATACAGCAGACTTACTCTCTGATTAACAGCTGTTCCAGTGCTTGCTTGGATGAAGATTTTGCTCAGGTAATGTATGCTAATGGTTGGTATAACCCTGGAATAACTTCACACAGGCTCTCAAACTTAACAAGGGAAGGGATTTATTAATTTCAGGAAAACAGGGAAAGGGAAGGTAAATTTTAGAGTTGAGGGTGAGGTAAGCTACCTAATATCTTCAAGAAACTTTTTGGAAACACATTGTGTTTTGACTAACTTAACTTCTATCTCCCTCACAAACTAACTTTTCTCTTAATCTAATATTATTAAGTTTAAGATGGTGAGGGTAATCTTGATTGAAGATCTATTTAAATTAGAGATAAATTGAGATATTGCATGTGAGGTATTTTTCCCAGGGCACACAGCCTGGTTTAGTCTGTATGGAGTAAACAGCAAAGTAACTCCCTGCTCCCTGAGATCAGAGATGAGCTAATAAAAAGAGCAATCCTACCTTTCTTCCCAGCCTCCCTTGAACCCCAAAAAGAGTGAATTGCCAGCTGGGTGTCCTGGCTTATATATCCATATTCTTAACTGTCCCAACTGCCCCCTCTCCTGGAGTTCTGGGGGGTCCTGTGGAATTCTATGAGGCAGTTTCACCCCACTTAATATCATGGATGTTACAATTTGTACTTTATCTCCAGTAGGAAAGAGGTCAGTTCTATTTCTTCCTTTTCTCAGAATATGGTACAATTTTCTACCCTTTGGAACAGTAGTATAAATTATGATCTGGAAGCAACCTTAGAGGCCATTTAGTTCAACCCTCTCATTTTATATATCAAGAGATGCTCAAAGAGGTTAAGTTAGAAAATCAAGGTCAAACAAGTAGGTGTAGAATTGTAAGCACAAACTGAAATTCTGGTTTTCAAATAAGATTTTGCAAGCTTGATTAATATGGGTTAGTTTTCCAGGGATAGATCACTAATGAAGATCAAAGCTTTAGATTTTAAACTCTGGGATTAGACACTGAACTAAGGAAAAACCATATTGTATTGTAGCAAATCTGAGACCTCAAGACCATATTTCACTACAGAAATCATTTTAAGTAAGAGACTATCAATAAATAGAGAACATGGCCATAGTAAAAAATTGTTAGTATGTGTGTTAGAGAACGAAAGAGAGGAGAGACAGAGACAGAGACAGAGAGACAGAGATAGAGAGAGACAGAGAGAGAGATTGATTTCTGGCACCTTTCCATTTGGTTGAAATTGGGGAAAATAAGGTTCAAGCTCTGCCTTGTGTTAGAACAAGAGAAAGAGCATGCTCTGACGATACCTGAATCATGAGTAAAGGAAGGAGAATAGTTCTTCATAGAAGAAAGAGCAAAGGGGTGGGTAATATCCATTTGTCAAAAGAAATCAGTTGTTCGGGTTATCTTTGGCCATAGCTTTCTAATCCTTGGATTCTTGAATGAATAGAATATTCACCTGGAACATTTTGCATCTTTGACCATAGAAATTTTTTTAATTGTTAAAAATGTATGAGGCAGCTAGGTGGCTCAATGTTTTGAGAGGAAGGCCTGGAGACAGGAAGTCCTATGTTCAAATCTGGCCTCAGGCATGTCCTAGCTGTGGGACCCTGTAAAGTCATTTAATCCCCATTGTCTAGACCAGTGGTTCCCAAACTTTTTTGGCCTACCGCCCCCTTTCCAGAAAAAATATTACTTAGCGCCCCCTGTCACATACTATCACCATTCCCTTACAGTTACTCAATGCCCCCAAATGCACTTGTGGCCATCACAGCTCCCCTGGATCGCTGCAGCACCCACCAGGGGGTGGTGGTGCCCACTTTGGGAATCACTGGTCTAGACCTTACTGCTCTTCTGCCTTGGAATCAATACATAGAATTGATTCTAAGATGGAAGGTAAGGATTTTTTTAATGCGATATAATAGTATTTGTCATATTGCCTAGCATGTAACTCTCAGTCTAGTATCTGATATGTCCTTATAGTTTATGAGAAAGATAGTGTGAATGGATTTTTTAATATTATATGCTACATATTGATTGATATGGAATTCATTAGTCAATAAATATTTATTTGCTATTATTAAGTCATTTCAATCATGTCCTACTCTACATGATCTCATCTGGAGTTTTCTTAGCAAACATTATTTTACAGATGAGGAAACTGAAGCAAACAGGGTTAAGTGGCTTACTCAGAGTCACACAATTAGTGTCTGAGGCTGAATTTGAACTCAGAACTCTAGGCTCCATACTTATCCACTGCACCACCTAGTATGCAAAGTAGTAGGGATATAAAAACAAAAAAGACAGTCCCTGTTGATAAGGAGCTTATAATCTAATGGAGGAAAATAACCCATCCAAGAAAACCATAAAGGGGGAGGGAACGAAAAGAGGGAAGTCAAAGAAATCATGAGTGCAGCCAGTGGGGATGTGAGGAGATATCTGTCCTGGGTCATCTCCTTAAATGGCAGTTGAAGAGTTCATAGCTCCCCCCCTCTAATCAAAGGAGAAAGAGTATTGATGAAGTCTGAGTCCCTGAAGGGTACCTGGATCTTGCAGGAATAGGAGGTTTCCCAATGATGGAGGTGTGGTGATGAAGTCAAAGAAATCCAAAATGAGTGAAGCCAGATGAGAAATGAGGAGGCTTAAGTACTATCGCTGCCATGCCTACCTCTACTTGGCTTGGTAGTATTCACACCATCAACATCACTAATGAGGCAGGAGTCATAGATTTAGAGCAAGAAGAGGTCTTATATGTCTCCCACCTTCTGATTTTATAGATAAGGGAACTGAGGCACAGAGAAGTAAAGGAGCTTTGCCCAAGGTCACGCAGGCAATAATTAGCAGAGGTAGGTTTTAAACCAAGGTCTTCTACTTTCAAATCCAATATTCTTTCCTCCACCTCATACTTCTACTATGTAAAACTGCTGGAGGTTAAGACAAAACACCAGTGTTATCATTCTGCCATTATTTACACATGAATTTCAGTTTGACTAACTTATGGCTTCCTCTCAATCTTGGTTTTCTCATCTGTTAAAAGGATTCAACCAGATGGTCTCCAAGGACCCTTCCACTACTGAAGTTTCTTTTTTAATAAACCCTTACTTTCCATCTTGAAATCAATACTAAGTAATGGTGAGGCAGAAGATTAGTAAGACTAGGCAACTGAGGTTAAGTGACTTGCCCAGGGTCACACTGTGCTACCTAGCAGTCCCTACTGAAATTTTCTTAAGGAATCCAGCCACCTAGAGGAAGGTGGAAATCTACTTATTTAATATAAATTATTGGAAGAGGAGGAGGAGGAGGAGGAGCAGCAGCAGCAGCAGCAGTAGTATTTATGGTACTTTAAGGTTTGCAAAATACTTCATGTCCATTATCTCATTTGATCCTCACAAGAATACTGTGAGGTAGGTGCTATTATTATCTTCATTTTACATATGGGGAAACTGAGGCTGAAAAATTAAGTGACTAATCCAGGGGACACAAAATTAGCAAGTGTCCCAGGCAAGATTTCAACTCCAGTCTTCCTGACCTCAAATTGAGTGTTCTTAACCAAGTTGTCACCTAACTGAATATTATATCAAAGCAGATATTTCAAACTGTAATCAAGAGGAAACAGGTGATAGCCAATAAGATCAAATGAGGAAATCATTCTAATGTGCTTAGTACAGTGCCTGACACATAATAGGCACTTAATAACTGCTTGTTCTTTTCCTCTTTTCTCTTCCCCTCAGGGATCTACGACCAACAGTAAAATGGTAGCCTGAGAGACAGTTGTGCCTACTGGACTAACCAATGACCTTACTTCCCCCTATTAAATTCAATAAACATTTATTATATCCAGGCTTTCTTTCCTCTGACACATAGCTCAGACTCTAGCTATGGGCCATTGAACATCTCAGTAACCCAGACAATTTTCTAAGGGAGTGATTTGCATGGTACAGGAGGGAGAGTGCATGTTAGTTGTTCCCTACCCTGATGAAATCATAGGTCAAAAAGCAAATAAAATGTAATGGCAGAAATATAGGAAAGAGATCTGTTTGCCATGGAAATAATCAGGATTAGAAGAAGTGTGACATACTTCTGAAGATATAAGGGAAACAATGGCAATGAAAGCAGAAATGGTTTGGGTTTTTTTTCTGAAGAGAATTATGTAGACATACAAATAGTTTACCAATCAACTAAAGATTTTAAAAAGAAATGGAGAGACTAGGTAGCTCAGTGGACAGAGTCAAGCCTGGAGTCTGGAGGACCTGGTTTCAAATTTGACCTCAGATACTTCCTAGCTGTGGGACCCTGGGCAAGTCACCTAATCCCAATTGCCTAGCCCTTACTGCTCTTCTGCCTTGCAACCAATATTTAATATTAACTCTAAAACAGAAGGAAAGACTTAAAAAAAAAAAAAGAAAAGAAATGGACTGATGGAAATGCATCTGGGTAAATGAGAATGAATATGACTAGCACAGTCCTGTAAAATAGTGTCAGGTATGATAATGCTCAGAATGAGTTGGAGTTAATGAGAGAAAGTAAAAATGACCAAAAGGGTGTTTTGAAAGCTCTACTGGGAGAAAAAGAAGATCAAACAGGGGATGGGACTTTGCTTGGCTTTGACAAAAGGATGAAACCTGTCAACAGAGAGAAGAAAAAGTTGCCCAATTTTTATTTTGCTTTGCTCTCTGGCAAAATTTTGTACTGAGAATGAGAGAACAAAAAAAAAAAAAAAAGAAAAAAAGAAAAATGGCCAATGAGGAGATGACAATTTAAGATTAGTAAGAGGACAGAAAGAAAGCATCTGGTTACCCTGGATGAATTCAAGGGATCTAGCCTGGAGGAAATACACCTCAGGTTTTCTGACAGATATGATTGTTGAACTACCATCAATAATATTTGCAAAATTATATAGTATTTGGCATATAGCTAGTGTGTAACATGCTAGTTGTCTGAATCAATGACTGATCATAGAAAATAAGGGAGGTATAAGAAAGGTCAAATATTGTCCTGATTTTTTTTTTAAATGAAGAGAATAGAATCTGCAATTATAGGTCAGCAAATTTGACTTAGATTACTCAGAAAATTCTAGAACAAATCATTAAAGAAATGGCTAGGGAAAACTAAGTGGCTCATTGGATAGGAAGCCAGGCCATGAGATAGGAGGTCCAGGGGTTCAAATTTGACCTCAGAGATTTCCTAGCTGTGGAAATCTGAGTAAGTCAGTTAACCTCAGTTGCCTCATCTTTACTGTTCTGCCTTGGAACCAATACTTAGTATGGATTCTAAGACAGAAGATAGAGTTAAAAAAAATAGAGATGGGCTGTTGAATATCTCCAAAGTGAAGTTGTGATAATAAAAGGTCAGCATAACTCCATCAAAAACACATCATACAGAACGAACATGAATAACCTGGCTATTCTCAGCTATACAATGATCCAAAACAATACCAAAGGGCTCATGATAAAAAAAAATGCCATCTGCTTCCAGAGAAAGAACTGATGGAGTCTGAATCCAGACCAAAGCAAACATTTTTTACTTTCTTTCATAATTTTTTGTTTGAGCTTCCTTCCACAAAAGGATTAATGTGAGAAAATGTTTTATATGACTACACATGTAAACTCAACATAAGATTGTTTACCATCTCACTGGGTTGGGTGGGGGGCATAGAGGGAGAGAATTTGAGACTTAATATTCTCCAGAAAATGTTGGAAACTGTACATGTAACTGGAGGAAAAATAACATTTAAAATAACTGTAAAAAAATAAAATATACACAACACAAAACAAACAAACAAAAGAATATATCATATTTAGAGGCAGCTAGGTAGCTCAATGGATAGAGACCCAGACCTGGAGTTTGGGAGGACCTGGGTTCAAATCTAACCTCAGTCAGTTAATCCCAATTACCTAGCCCTTACCACTCTTCTACCTTAGAACCCAAACTTAGTATCAGTTCTAAGACAGAAGGTAAAGAGTTTGGGGAAAAAAGAACACCTCATGTTTGAATAATGTCATTTCCATTTTTTATAGGGTTACTAACATGGTTAGGGGAAAGACAGAGGTATAGTTTACCTGGATTTCAGCAAAGCCTTTCTTAAGGAATATACAATTCTTATGGACAATATAAAGAGTGGTAGAGCAGATGATAACACAATGAGAGTCCAAGCTGATAGAATAATTCTGGAATGTGATGGTAAATGTTTAATAATCATCCTTCCACCAAAAATAAATAGACATGACACACTTTGAAGTTTAACTTACCTCATTAAAACTTTCTTAAGTGAAAAGAATCAATAAAACAATAAATCAAACCTTGATTTTTAGGAATTGCATATTTCCAAGGTGTAAATCCTCACAATAAAAATTTAATAACTGGTCCTTCCCTGCCCTGCTCTTTTCCCCCATTTCCCCAACCCCATTCCCTTAGTGTTGGCTCCAATACATCCACAGATGGCTCAAAGAGCTAGTGATTTAATAGCAACATGTTGTTCATGCATTTAATGTACATTTATAGTGGAATACATACACAAAGGGTCTATGTTTGCCCTCACGTTATTTAAAAATATCAGTAATGTAGGTGAGGGAAGAGATGGCATGCTCATCAGATTTGTAGATGATGCAAAACCAGAAGTAATAGTGACAATCAGGATGTAAGAAGATAGTGACAGGCTTGAGGAGTAGGCTAAATCTAATAAGGTAAAATTCCATAATAAAGGAAATAATATGAAAGTGAATAGTAAAACCATATTGTTTAATAAAAAACACAAGATGAGGTAGGCATGATTAATTAGCAGCTTGTCTAAAAAAAGATTTGCAGGTTTTAGTGGACTGCAAGCTCACGTTGAGTCAGCAATGTGGCACAGCAGCTAAAAAAAGCCAATCAGTCTTGGGCTATATTTAGAGAAGCAGCACTTTCAGGAACAAGAAAGTGATCATCCCACTATACTCTGCCTTCATCTGACCTCACCTGAAGTATTAGAAAATTGATACACTGGAGAGTGTCCAGAGAAGGACGACTAGTATGGCAAAAGACCTTGAATCCAAATCCCATGAGAATTAGTTAAAGAAACTGGGGATATTTATCCAAGAGAAGAGAAATTGTAGGGGGATTGAGATAGACACGTTCAGATAGTTGAAGTGCTGTCAGATGAAGCAATATCTGGAGGTAATGGAGATATAATTAAAAACATTTTTCTGCGTTCAAGGAGCATACAGTTACATTATAATAATAGTTAGCATTTATATAATGCTTTAAGGTTTGCAATCGTCTCATTTAATCCTCATAAGAGTCCCATGAGGTAAGTATTATTGTTATATCCATTTTATAGATGAGAAAAATGAGGGTTTTGCAGCTCAGAAAATAGTGATTTACTCAGGATCATATAACATCTGAGGTGGAATTTGAACTCAATATCATCAGTGCTTGAACATAGAATTAGACTTGTTTTACTTGGCCAAGGAAGAGGAAAGGAATGATAGGTAGAAGTTTTGAAGGGATAAATTTAGGACTGACATCAGGGAAAACATCCCAAAATAAGAATTGTTCTAAAGTGGAATGAGCTTCCTCCAAGTGGGTGCCCCATCCTAGGAGGCTTTTAATCAAAAGCTGGACAACCACATCTAGGGTATGTTATAGTGAGAATTCCTTTTGGTTATGAACCCATTGGGGGACAGAGAACATGCCTAAGAGTCAGCAAGACTAGGACTCACGTATTGCCTCTGGCACATATTGCCCATTTGACCGTATGTGTCTAGATCACTCAATCTCTCAGGAAGCTAAAATTATCAGTAGTCAAACAGCTGCTGATTCACATTGGGACAGGGAGTTTTCTCACTGAAAGTAGATGGTCCAGTCAGAAAAAAAACAAAGAGTTATTAATTTGTTGATAACAATATAGGTAAAAGAGTCAGAACCACAGATTTTCAGTTTCTTTGTGTTATCTGGATTCTAAGCCTTTCACTCTCTATCCCACTGGCTCTGTGTGCCTTGTTTAGGTTATAAAACCTGGAACAGATATCTAGATGACTAAATAAAGAATAAGTATTAGACCTTAGATTCTTAGTGAGAAGGGATCATGCCATTCATTGTGGGTTAACTTTTACACAGTGTCACAGTCTTTAAGCCATTTAACACATTATTAGGGATTGACCTCATTATAGCATGGTGGCTTTATATAATGCTACTTCATTATAACTGCTCTGACCTTGAGAGTGTGAGTGAATATTTTCCAGAAGTCCTATGGAAAGGCTTTCTGCAAAGGTTATACATCATATTTTGGGGGAAGAAAATTACAGGATGTCTCAAATGTCTTAGTAAAGTTTTAGAATAGCTTAAAACTTTACTAGGATGTTTGGGACATTCTGGATATGCAGCTGTCCAGGCTAAGGAGGTCTCTGAATGCCAGATGCCATTGTAATCACTTTTTTGACCTCTTCCTCCTCACGCATCATCTGCTCCCCTGGGCTGCTCGATTGCCCAAAAGGCGAAATGGGAGTCTATTCCTTCAAGTGAGAGAGAGGACCATTAGGCTTACCATCTACCCTGTTGTTATTATCTCTAATCTCCTCCAGCCTTACTATATGCCAGTGATTCCCAAAGTGGGCGCTACCGCCCCTGGTGGGTGCTGCAGCGATCCAGGGAGTGGTGATGATCACAGGTACATTTATCTTTCCTATTAATTGCTATTAAAATTTTTAAAAATTAATTTCCAGGGGGCTAAGTAATATTTTCTCTGGAAAGGGGACGGCAGGCCAAAAAAGTTTGGGAATCACTGCTATATTCCTTGTTTTCTAGTCCCTGAATTCCCCTAACTCAGTGATGGGCAAACTATGGCCCGCAGACCAGATGTGGCCCCCTGAAATGTTCTATCTGGCCCCCCCACAACATTATTCCTAATCTGACGAATACAATGAGTAGAATACAATACAATGAAATTTGGAAAGAGTTGCCTTAGAAACAGACTGACAGATGAGCATTTCCTTTCCTTTGGCCCCCTCTTTAAAAAGTTTGCCCATCACTGCCCCAGCTCTATCACCTGACTTACTCACGTAACCTAAGGAATGGAACTTTAACTTTGTCATCTATTCACTTATGAACCTTTAGGACTTGCAGGGCTTTCTATCTTCCCTACAGATGAACTTTTATTTCTGTGTTGTCTCCCCTCAATTGGAGTAAGAAATCCCCAGGTGCAGAGAGGCTATCTCACTTTTTCTGTTGGTACCAACTGTGCTTAACACATAGTAATCACTAAATAAATGCTATTTCATTCATTCATTCATTCTTTCATTTATACAGCTTGGCAAAGCAAATAGAGGGCTAACTTCAGAGTCAGAAAGACCTGGTCCCAAGTCTCTCCTTTGATAGATATTTACCATACACATTTAAGCAGGACATGTAACCTATGATTGTCCTAGTTAACACTGATACTATAGGTTGCAGAGAAGATGCCAATTGCATTCTTAGTGATGATTCCTTACCTAGAGTTGACATAAACTGATGAAGTCATAAGTTTGGCTAAAGAAAACTGCTAGATGGGTGACTCGGTGGATTGAGAGCCAGTTCCTAGGTTCAAATCTGGCCTCAGACCCTTCCTAGCTGTGTGACCCTGGGCAAGTCACTTAACTCCCATTGCCTAGTCCTTACCATTCTTCTGCCTTACATAATATTGGTTCTAAAGCAGAAAGTAAGTGTTTTGTTTGTTTTTTTTTAAATGACTAGGCAGATTTCTATAACATTGCTCCTAAGGAATTCCCTTCTTCTCCAAACATCATTTTGTCTAGAATCTAGTTTTCAGGAATCCATTAAGGCATTTAGGCAGGCTATGCTTATTCATAGGAACACAAATTTAGAGCTAGAAGGAGCCTTCATTTTACAAACGAAGGCACCAAGATTGAGTCATGTGATTCAGCTTGCCAAATGCTTTAGGATTATTTCTACCTATGCTGCATGTCATTTATAAATGCCTACTAATGTAAATGTCTCCTCCAAGAGAAGGCAGTTAGGTGGCACAGTGCGTAAATTGGTGGATTTGGAATTAAGAAAAGCTGAGGTCAAATCCCATCTCAGATGCCATTTGACCCTGAGCAAAACACTCAGTTTTCTGAGTTCCAAACCCTCAGTTTCCTCATTTGTAAAATGGATATAACAATGACCCTTACATCCTACAACTCTTATGACGATCAAATTAGTTGATCTGTAAAGTTCTTTGCAAAGCTTAAAGCATGATATAAATACTAGCTATTATTATGATATAAATGTATGCTCCTTGAGGGCAGAAAAAAGCTTTTTAAAATTCTATCTCTAGAGTTTAACACTGAGCTTGCTGCCTAGAAAGCACTTAAGAAATGTTTGTCGATTATGGATCAATTTGCCCCAAGTTACATAATTAGTAAGGGGCAAAACCACTCATTCTGGAGACATAGCACACTACATTCCAACGGAATCTTATCAAAGACATCTAGAAGGAACAGATTTAGACAACTGTAGGACTCTCTGCAGTAACCTAAACTCAGGGCAAGAAGCCAATGGGAATGAATATACCGCCCTGGGATGGCTGCACTTAAGGAGAAAGGGCCCAGGATTTTTGAATAAGGGCAAAGAGAAGAGTATTCAAGATGCAGGAGAGGGAACACCGCAGAGTTAATCCAGGAAGGGAATAAGCACCTAAAACAGCTGCCCTGCCCAAGGGAGTTTGTTTGTTCGAAGCCTAGTTCTTCCAAAGGGAGAAGCAAAAGAGATGATGAGAAAATCTGATTTCAAAGAAATATCAAAGCAGGTTTACCATATTGCACATCTGCATACCTGTGTGCCACACCTTTATAGTCACTTAGATTTCACAGGTTTCACAGAGTGTAAAGTGGAAAAGAAACTTTAGAGACAATCTAACCAGGCTCCTTATATTTATGAATGAGGAAAAAAAACAGGCACAGATACTACGTGACTTGCCTAAGGTCACACAGCGAGTTGGTGACACGGGTGGGGCAGAGATAAGATTCCATCATAAAATTCCAGTCAGGACTTCATTCTTTTTTCTTTTTCCCCCAAACAGGATAAAGGCTCCTCTTTCTCCAAACTGCAGACTCAAGTTCCCCAGTTGTTTCGCCCAAAATTCACGTGCAAAAGTGAAGCTCTAATCTCATCTAGGAATGATCAGATCGGCCCCCAATCCTTAGAAGCAGCCGAGCAAAAGTTTCCCAAAACAAGCCTAAAGTCTGGTCTGCTCCCTGGAGAGAAGGGGCGGAGCGGAGCAGGATGGGCGCATCTGCCCAATCTCTCCACCCAATCAGACCCAAGAGCATGAAAGTTTTTCTTTCTCCCCAAACTGGGTTACCAAAGCCCTAGCAAAATCTCTTCCTTATTTCCCCCACCCACTCCCCAACCCAGCGCTCTCCTCTTCACTTCCCCCCCCTCCCCCCCGACTTTGCACGGCGTCCGATTACCATCCTAGGCCACTTGGCTGCACTTACCCAGCAACTGGCTGACCCGTTCCTCAGTCAACTTTAACGGGTTCTCGAGGCAGCTGTAACCTTGCCCCTGCAACAGCAGCAGCAGCAGGGACAGCAGCGGGGGCAACGCTAACCACTGATTGCTCCACTGCCCCCTCATCGTTCCGCCTCCTCCTCCCCTTGCTAGACCCTAACTGAGCCACCACGGGAAAACACCTCCAGACGAGCTCCGAACCGAGCAGTAGTAGTAGCTAGGCTGACAACTCCCTTTTGCTCTCTTTTCCCCCCCACCCCTCACTCCTACTCTTCGTCTTCCCTTCCCAAATCCTCCAACCTCGACACCCCGGTTACCCACACCCTCAGGCAGATGGATGGAGGAGGAGATCCCCGCCTATCTCTCCGCCCCCACCAACTCGGGACTAGGGTACTAGAAGGTCGCAAAGGTTTTTTCCCCGCCCTACCCTCTCCAGCTTGGGATGGGAGGAGAAAGAGGAGGTGGGCCAGTTGCCTATCCCATCCCAGAAATTCTTGGCTTTTGGGGTGGGGAAGACAGTAGAGGTACAGACAGGAGCAACACTGTAATCTCTCTTCCCCTACCTCATACAGTCCCAAACTTTCCTTCCCGGAGGTGAGGAAGGTAAACTAAGCTCCCTTCTAAACCCAAGTACACCCAAAGTCCTTACTTCCGGTCCCCCTGGGGCACCAAAATGTCTTCTGACTCATGGAGTACTACTTTACTATGTGACCTCCCTATTTTATGTTAAAAGGGGAAGAAAGAAAAATAAGGTCTTTCAACTAGACAGCCAATATTTATTGAGTAACTTTACTGGATTTGTAGCATCTTCATCTGAGCTAAAAGGAGACTTGTGAAGAAGCTGATTAGGGTTAATGAATGAATGGAGTGTTTATTGAACACATATTTGCATAGGATCAGGTCTCTACTATTCCCCTGCTTGATATCCTTTTCTTTCGCTTCCTGGAATTTCTACTATCTTGACAGTTAGGAAGCAATAAGGTTGGATCTAGAGTCAAGAAGATCCGAGTTCAAATCCAGCCTCAGACACTAATCTGTATGACTCTAAGCAAGTCACTTCAACTTTGCCTCAGTTTCCTCAACTGTAAAAGAGAAATCATAATAGCATCTGACCCATAGGTTTGTTGTGAAGATCAAATAAGATAAAATTTGTAAAACAGCAATAGTGCTGGGCACCTAGTAAGAGCTACATAAATGCTAACTATTATGTTATTAACTGCTCTTTTTTGGTGTCCTTTGCAGGCTTATCATCATCTTATATTACCTCAAGATTGTTTCATCTTCCCTATTCTCTTTCTGCATCCTTTTCCCTGGCAGTTTCCTACACTGGATATACCTGTATACAAACTACTCCCAAAGGTTTACTTTCAGATCTGACCTCTCTTCTCAATTTCAAACCCACATCTTTCTGGAAGCCAGCCTGTATTTTTGCCAAAACATGCTCCTTCTACTGATTGCAGTTTCTATCAAAGATATTATCATTCAATCAGACTCCTATGTTAGGAATTATATTAACATAGAAGCAGTGTTGCATTACATATAGGCTTCTGGACTTGGAATCAGGAAGATCTGAGTTCAAATCTAACCTTCAGTTACAAACTGTGTGACCCTAGGCAAATCACTTAATCTTCTGGAGCCTCATTTTCCTGATCTGTAAACTAGTGAAAGGAACACACACCTCAAAGATTAATCATCAACCAATCAATTAATAAACATTTATTAAGCACCTAGGCATACAAAAAAAGGTCATAGTCTCTCCTTCAAAAAGTTTATAATCCAATTGGCAAGATCAAAGGAGATAATGTATGTCAATTGCTTTGAAAACCTTAAAGAGTTATATAAATGTGTAATTTTATTACCTTTAATTCTTCCTTCAAATGGTGCTGGGCCTCAATTTCCTCATCTACAAAATGAGAGAACTGAACAGATGACTTCTAAGGTCCCTTCCAGCTCCAACCCTATGATTTTATGATTCCCTAAACTCTAAAATCCAATTACCAGTTGCTATCAATTCTAACTCTACAAAATCTTTCCTATTTGTTTCTTTTCTCCATTTTTACTGTCACTATATTAGTACAGACCTTTTTAAACATCCATCCTGACCATTATAATAGCAACCCACTAGATCAGTGATTCCCAAAGTGGGTGCTACCACCCCCTGGTGGGTGCTGCAGCAATCCAGGAGAGTGGTGATGGCCACAGGTGCATTTATCTTTCCTATTAATTGCTATTAAAATTTTTAAAAAAATTAATTTCCAGGGGGCTAAGTAATATTTTTTCTGGAAAGGGGATGGTAGGCCAAAAAAGTTTGGGAACCACTGCACTAGAATGTCCTGCCTCTACTCTAGGGCTCCCCAAGCCTCTTCCTTACCAATGCCAAAATAATTTTCCTCATACATAAATTTGGCATGACCCCTTTCAGAGCCTTAGAATGGTTCCCATTTGCTGATAGAGAAAAGCTTGTCTAATCTTCCGAATACCTGGCTATAAATTACCTTTCCATGTGATCTGGAATCCAGCCAAACTGTGCTACAAAAATGCATGTATGCAAATTTGTTTCCCATATGTGTGCTGCATTCTGACTTCCATGATTTTGTTCATGGAGTCACCTGTACATGGGATAATTTCTCTGGTCACTAATCCTAAATTGCTCCCACTCCTCAGGTTTTAGGATCATAGATTTAGAGTTGGAAGGAACCCAAAATATTATCTTCTCCCCTGCCCCTCCTACCTAATCATTTTATAGATGAAGAAACTGAGTCCAAGAGAAAGGAAGCAAATTGACCAGTCACATAGGTAATAAGTAGCTTGTATTAGACTTTAGGTCTTTTGTTTCCAAATCCAGGGCCCATTCCACTCTACCATGCTGAGATTTCCCCCATCAGAAGTCATAAAACACTTTAAACTTCCCTAATAAAGTTATATATTATTTTTAGGGATAGGACTGGGTAGGTGATTCTTGGTTCTAGACTTAGATTCTTTGCTTTGCAAAATATCATATTCCCTACCTCCCAGTCCTTTAACATAGAAGCTGCTAGGTCCTATATAATCCTGACCATGGCTCCATGGTATTGGAATTGTTTTCTTCTGGCTGCTTCAAGTATTTTCTCTTGAGCTGGGAGTTCTGTAATTTGGCTATGATAGCTCTGGGATTAAAAAAAATTTTTTTTGAGGTGATCAGTAGATTCTTTCAATTTCTACTTTCCCCTCTCCTTCAAGAATATCAGGGCAATTCCTCCTGATCATTCCTTGCAATATGATGTTCAGGTTTTTTTTTTTTTTATCATGGCTTTTAGGCATTACAGTGATACTTAAGCGATCTCTCCTGGATATATTTTCCAGGTCAATTGTTTTCCAGTAAGATGTTTCAGATTTTTTTCTTTCTTCATTCTTTTAAATTTGTTTTATTGTTTCTTGTTGTTTTATGTTACATTAGATTCCATTTGCCAATTCTAATTTTTAGGAAGCATTTTATTTCTTAAGGTTTTGTACTTCCTTTCTTAAGAAGTTGTTTTCTTGCTTGAGGTTTTGTACTTCAATATTTATGTCTCTTATTTCTTCTTGAAATTTTTCTTTTACCTCTCTTATTTGTTTTATAATCCTTTTTTGGAGCCTTTCCAGGAGTTCATTTTGGGGCCAACATCCTTTCAATTTACCTTTAAGGCTTTACACATATCTATTTTGGCTTTGCTGTCTTCTTCTAACTTTACATTTTAATCTTCCTTGTTGCTAAAATAGTTTTCCAGGGTTAGATATTTTCTTTGTCTTTTACACATTTTAGGTTGCTTTTTTGGCGATCTTGTCCATAAATTGGGCTCAGTTCCACCAGTGTAGTAGAAGGAGTATTATTCCTGGGTTCCCCCAGGGGGCTACATGCATTGGATTGAATTGGATTGCACTTCTCAGTTGCCAAATCTCCTACCTCTTTCTGAAATTGTCCTGTTTTTCATCCCTTACAGCACAATATATCACACTTTGTTCAGCCATATCCAATTAATGGGCATTCCCTCAATTCCCAATTTTTTTTGCCATATCAAAAAAAGCACCTATAAATATTTTTGTACAAGTAGGTCCTTTTCCATTTTTAAAAATCTCTTTGGGATACAGACCTAGTAGTGATGTTACTGGATAAAAGAGTATGCATTATTTTATAGTCCCTTAGGCAAAATTCCAAATTGCCCTCCAGAATAGTTGAATCAGTTCAGAATCCCACCAGCATTGTTTTAGTGTCCGAATTTTACCATATCTCCTCCAAGATTTATGATTTTCCTTTACTGTCATATTGGTCAATCTAATAGGTTTGAGGTGGTACCTTATAGTTGTTTTAATTAGCATTTCTCTAATCAAGAGGATTTAGAATATTTTTTTCATATGATTATTGATAGCTTTGATTTCTTTATCTGAAAATTACTTATTCTTATCCTTTGACTATTTGTCAATTGGGGAATGACTTATATTCTTATAATGACTTAGTTTATATATATATGTATATACATATTATATACATATGTTATATATGTATATAATATATATATATANCCATTACCATCATATGCCACAACAACCCTTTAGTTTCTATTTCTTTGCCACTTCAAAAAGTGCAGCTACAAATAATTTTATACAAACAGGTCCTTTCCCATTTTTAAAACTCTCTTTGGGATATAGATATATTGCTGGATCAAAAGATATGCATTCTTTTAAAGCTCTTTGGGCTTAATTCCAAATGGTCTTCCAGAATGATTGGATCAATTCACTCTACCAGCAATGTAGTAGTGTCCCAATTTTGCCACACCCTGTCCAACATTTATTATTTTCTTTTACTGCCACATTAGCCAGTATATTAGGTATAAGGTGGTATCTCAGAGTTGTTTTAATTTGCATTTCTCTAATCAAGAGGGATTTAGAACATTTTTTCATATGATTATTGATAGCTTTGATTTCTTCCTCTAAAAACTGCCTATTCATATCCTTTGACCTTTTATCAAATAGGGAATGCCTTGGTTTCTTATAAATTTGACTTAGTTATTTATATATTTAAGAAATGAGACCTTTATCAGAGAAATTTGCTATAAAATTTTTTCCCAGTTTGTTGTTTCCCTTCTAATCTTGGTTGCCTTTTAACTGTAACAATCAAAATTATTCATTTTATCTTGAAATGTTCTTTATCAATTTTTGTCATAAATGTTTCCCTTCTCCCTAGATCTCACAATAAACTATTCTATGTTCCCCTAATTTACTTCTAATATCACCATTTAGGAATAAATCATATACCCATTTTCTTCTTATCTTTGTATATGGTATGAGATGTTGATCCATGCATAATTTTTGCTATACTGTTTTCCAATTTTCTTAGCAGTTTTTGTTAAATAGCAAATTCTTATCCCCAAAGCTGAGATCCTTGGCTTTATGAAACACAAGATTGCTGAGATCATTTCCCTTGATTCATTGATCCACCTTTCTATTTCTTAGCCAGTACCAGATTGTTTTGATGATTACAGCTTTGTAGTGCAGTTTAAGATCTAGTACCACTAAGCTGCCAACCTTTGTGTTTTTTTTTTTCATTAGTTCCAGAGAAATTCTTGACCTTTTGTTCTTCCAGATGAATTTGATTGTCATTTTTTCTGGTTCTATAAAATAGTTTTTTGGTAGTTGATAGGTATGGCACCAGATAAGTTAATTAATTTAGGTAGGATTGTCATTTTTATTATATTAGCTCATCCTACCCATGAGCAATTAATGTTTTTCCAGTTGTTTAAATCTAGTTTTAATTGTGTGAAAAGTGTTTTGTATTTATTTTCATATAATTACTATGTTTGTCTTGGCAGAGAGATTCCCAAATATTTTAGATTGAATATAGCAGTGATGGCAAACCTATAACATGAGTGCCAAAGATGGTACACAGAGCACTCTCTGTGGGCACATGGCCATTCCTCCCCTCCTGCCCCACAGACTTTGTTACAAAAAAGGCAGAGAGACTCAGGCAGAGCTGCTCCCCTGCCCCTCTCCACCATGCTTGACAACATTTTTTTATGCTCTCCAACCCTCTGTCCAGCAACCCAATAGGAGCATACAGAGGGTAAAATGGGTGGCTCACAGGCAGCAGAGCTGGAGAGGAACAGAGTACTCAGGCCACCCTCCTCCCCCTCTCTACACATATCAAGGACATTCCTCACTTCACCCACCCCTCCTTCCAGCAGCCCAATGGGAGCTCTTTCTCCTTCCCCTGTGTGGGGTAAGGGGGAAGGCAGGTCACACCTGGCACTCAGTGGGAGGGGAGAAGCACAGCCCTCCATCTCTAAAAGGTTTGCCATCACTGCTCTATAGTGATTTTACATGCAGTTTCTCTTTCTAACTCCTGCTGCTGAGTTTTGTTGGAAATATGAAGAAATGCTGATGACTTATGTGGGCTTACTTTATATCCTGCAACTTTGCTAAAGTTAATAATTATTTCAATTTGTTTTTAGGTTGATTCTCTAGGATTATCTAAGTATACCATCATATCATCTGCAAAGAGTGATGGTTTAATTTCTGCATTGCCTATTTTAACTTCTTCAATTTATTTTTCTTCTATTATTGCTAAAGCTCACATTTCTAGTAAAATATTAATTAATATTGGAGATAATTGGCATCCTTATTTCACTCCTGATCTTATTGGGAAGGCTTCTAAGCCCATGGCAAATAGTACTTGCTGGTGGTTTTAAATAAATACTACTTATTATTTTAAGGAAAGGCCCTTTTATTCTTATTCTTTCTAGTATTTTTAATAGGTATTGGTGTTGTATTTTGTCAAAGTTATTTTTTTTTGCATCTATTGAGATAATCATGTTGTTTCTGTTAATTTGGTTATTGATATGGTCAATTATGCTGATAGTTTTCCTAATATTAAATCAGCCTTATACTCCTGGTATAAATATATGACCACTTGGTCATAGTAAATAATTCTTGTGATGTATTCTTTTTGTCTCTTTGCTAGTAGTTTATTAACCTTTTTGAATCAATCTTCATTAAATAAATTGGTCTGTAATTTTCTTTCTCAGATTTTGGTCTTCCTGGCTTAGGTATGAGCACCATATTTGTGTCATGAAAAGAATTTGGTAGGACTCCTTTGCTTATTTTGCCAAATAGTTTAATATAGTATTGGTATTAATTTTTCTTTAAAATTTTGATAGAATTCACTTGTGAATCCATCTGGCCCTAGGGATTTTTTCTTAGGTAGTTCATCGATGGCTTGTTTGATTTCTTTTTCTGAGATGGGATTACTTAAATATTCTATCTTCTCTTTTGTTAATCAAGACAATTTGTATTTTTGTAAGTATTCATCCTTTCCACCTAGATTGTCAAAATTTTTGTCATATAATTTGGCAAAATAGTTCATGATGATTGCATTCATTTCCTCTTCATTGAAGGTGAATTCACTCTTTTATTTTTTTATACTGATTTGATTCTCTTCTTTCCTTTTTTAAATCCAATCAACCAATACTCTATCTATTTTATTTGTTGGGTTTTTTTTAATAGAACCAACTCCAAGTCCTATTCATTAGTTCAATAGTTCTTTTACTTATAATTTTATTAATGGCTCCTTTGATTTTTTAAAGATTTCCAATTTAGTCTTTAATTGGGGATTTTTAATTTGTTATTTTTATAGTTGCATGCTCAAGTTATTGATCTGCTTTTTCTCCATTATATTGATATAAGCATTCAGGTATATTAATTTCCCCCTAAATACTGCTTTGGATGTATCCCATAATTTTAATATGTTGTCTCCTCATTGTCACTCTCTTTAATGAAATCTTTGTTTGTTTCTATGATTTGTTCTTTGACCTACCCATTTTGAAGAATTAGATTATTTAGTTACCAATTAATTTTTAATTTGCCTTTCCATGAACCCTTATTGATTATAATTTTTATTGCTATGATCTGAAAAAATTGTATGAATTATTTTTGCTTTTTGGAAGTTGGTTGCAAAGGTTTTTTTGCCCTAATTGATGGTCATTTTTTTGTATGTACCATGTGCTCCTGAAAAGAAGGTTTATTACTTTTTATCCTTATTAAATTTTCTCCAGATATATATTAAATCTCAGTTTTCTAAAATTTCATTCACAACCTTGACCACTTTTTGTTTATTTTTTTGGTTAGATTCATCTAGTTTTGATAGGGGAAGGTTGAGGTCCTCTATTAATATAGCTATACTGCTTATTTCCTACTTAAGTTCCTTTTGTTTCTCCTTTAAAAATATGGACGCTCTACCTTTTGGTTCATATTTGTTAAGTACTGATATTACTTCCTCGTCTATACTATCTTTTATGAAGATGTAATTGCCGTCCTTACCTCTCTTTTTTAAAAAACCCTTACCTTCCATCTCAGAATCAATACTAGGTATTTGTTTTAAGGCAGAAGAGTGGTAAGGCCTTGGCAATGGGGTCAAGTAACTTGTCCAGGGTCACACAACTAGGAAGTACCTAAGGCCAGGTTTGAACCCAGGATTTCCCATTTCTGGGCCTGGCTCTCAATCCACTGAGCCACCCAGCTGCTCCTTTCTTATCTCTTTTAAAAAATATATTTTTGCTTTAGATTTCTCTGAGATCATGATTACTACTCTCTCTTTTTTTTTTTAAATCTTAGTTGAAGTCCTATAGATTCTGCTCCATCCCCTTACCTTTACTCAGTGTGTGCCTACCTGGCTCAAATGTGTTTCTTATAAACAACATATTGTAGGATTCTGTTTTTTAATCCACTCTGTTATCTGCTTCCATTTTAGGGGTGAGTTCATCTTATTTCCATTCACAGTTATGATTACCATCTGTGTTTTGCCTTCCATCTTATTTTCCCTTTTTAATCCTGCACTTTTGCCTTTCACTCTGTCCCTCCAAGGGAGTGTTTTGCATTTAATCACTCTCCCATTCCCTTTCCTTTTTATTACTTCCCTTCCTACCACCCTGCTTCTTATTCCCTCCTACTTCTCCATAGGGTCTTTTAATCACCTCCCCAACTTCCATCTCTTTTATATCACTTCCCTCCCTACCACCTTCTTTCTTATTCCCCTTCTATTTCTCTTTAACATAAGATAGGATTCTATCCTCCAATGAATATGGCTATTATTCCCTCTCTGAATCATTTCTGATAAGAGTAAGGTTTAAGTATTATCTGTCACCACCCTCATCTTCCCCTCCTATGTAATAGTTTTTTACCCCGGTTCTTCTTTATGTAATATAATTTACCCCATTTTGCCACTGTCTTCCCATTTCTCTTAGTGCAATCCTCTTTTTCACTCATTGTTTTTTCTTATCACCTTTAACAGCTTACTACTATACCCTCTGTCTATGTATACTTCTTCTAACTTCTATGATAATGATAAAATTTTTAGAGTTATAAATAATATTTTTCTATATAGGAATACAAACAATTCAACCTTATTGAGTCCCTTAAAGTTTCTCACTCTCTCATTTACCTTTTTATGCTTCTCTTGGATTTCGTATTTAGACACAAAATTTTCTGTTTATGTCTGGTCTTTTCTTCAGGTATGCTTGGAAATTTCCTGTTTTATTAAGTGACAATATTTTCCCTAAAAGAATATAGATGGTCTTGATGGTTGTAAACCCAGTTCCCTTGTCTTCCAGAATATTATATTCCAACCTTTATAATCCTTCAGTGTAGAAGCTTCCAGATCCTATGTAATCCTGACCAGGGCTCTAAGATATTTGAATTGTTTCTTTCTGGCTATTTGCAGAATTTACTCCTTATTCTGGGAGCTCTTGAACTTGGCTATAACATGCCTGGATTTATTGCAGGAGGTGATCTATGGATTCTTTAATTTCTACTTTACCCTCTTGTTCAAGAATATCAGAACAGTTTTCTTTGATAGCTTCTTGCAATATGATGTCTAGGCTTTTTTTTTTTTTAAAATCATAACTTTCAGGTAGTCTAATTATTTTTAGATTGTCTTCCTTGTACCTGTTTTTAAGGTCAGTTGTTTTTTCAGTGAGATATTTCATATTTTCTTCTATTTTTTAAGTTCTTTTGATTTTGTTTTATTGTTTCTTGAAGTCTCATGTAGTCATTAGCTTCTTTTTACCCAATTTTAATTAGTAAAGACTGATTTTCTTTCAGAACCTTTTGATTCTCCTTTTCCATTTTGTCTGTTCTACTTTTCATGGAACTGTTTTCCTCACTGGATTTTTCTTACCTATTTTTCCACTTGACCAATTTTTCTTTTTAAGCTGATATTTTCTTTATTCATTCCTTTCATTTCTTTTTCCCATTTTCTTCCCATTTTTCTTCCAACTTTCTTATTTGATTCTTTAATTCCTTTTTGAGCTCTTCCTGTGCCTGAGACCATTCCTATTTTTCTTTGAAGTTTTTCATATGATTGCTTTATTTTCACTCTTCCCTGCTTAATCTGTGCCTTGTTCTTCTTTGTCTCCCTATACATTTTTGTTTATTTCTTTTGCTGTTTGCTCATTGTCTCAGCCTTTTTCTGCCTATGGACTGGGAGTTCTGAAAACTGCTGATTCTACCCATTCTCCTAGGGAAAGACTTCTTATGCTTGGGGTAGACATCCCCCTAAGTTACCAACAGATCTGAGATGTGTTATTTGCTCTTTACCTATTATAATATCTAGGATCAGAACCACTTTCTGGATGATAGAAGAGAGATGATTAATCTCTGTGTTTGGGGAAAAAAGATTACTTTGGAGCACCATTTTCCATCATATGGGGTTAAAAATGTGGTGGGAATTTGCTAGTGTGAGAACTCAGAAAATATATAACATCTTATCACAGTTGACTAAGTTCAAATGCTGACAATTGGCAAACTCCATTTGCAAATGGCTGATCATTGCTATTTCTAATTAGTGATAAATGAAGGGGCTATCTCAGGAGATTTGAGGTTAGCCTAAATTATGATTTGCCTCTTTTACTAATTTTGCCATAAATTTTGAAGAATTGGGTAGGAATGCTATTATATTGCTGTCATGGACCTTTCCCTGGTTCCACAAGAGGCTTATCCCTTATCCCTTATTTTTTCTTCTTTCTATTTCCTTTTCTATCTAGGCTGTTCCTTACTTTGTCAGACACTTATCACCTCTATTTTAGGTACTAACAAATAAATTCCTTGAATTGAATTTATGTAGTTTTTACATTAATCATGCAAGAGAAGGGTTAAATAAAATTACAATTCCAGTGACAGCCCCATTAAAAATTGTTCGTGCCTCTGCCTCTTCTTGGAACATATGTATAAACAAGTTCTGCCAGAGATGACTGAGAATGATGCAGACTTGAATGCAGTGCAAGAAGGACCAGAGAGAGGCTAAACATTGAGTGGTCTATGAGGGAACACAGTACAGGGCGATTTGGCATTATTCACTTTGTAATCTATGACCTCTAAGTGAATCTAGTTGAATTGTCCCTTAACGAGAGGATCTGTGAGTTATCACTAGACCTTAAAACAAAGACAAGCCACTCCCCGATAGTAAGTTAGGAGTCTAGGAAGGCACATTAACTTTGTCAGGTCAAGGCAATAAAAATGCAGTTCAATAAACATTTATTACCCTGCTCTATGCAGAGGGCTGCAAAAGGCCCTCAGCTATATAAAACATGACCTAGGGGTTTGCTCTCAAATATCGCAGAAGGAACCATATTCTTATAATAGATATATCTAAATGATACCTTAATGGCTTTGAATAATCTAAGGAACTTCCCTATATCCTAAGCCTAAGAGGAGACTGGGCAAGTATCTGGCCTCAGGAGTAAAAAATATATTTTGGAACAAAGGATAGTAATTATTTTTACATTGGTGGGAGGGCCCTGGAAATTAACACTTAACTCTTGCTTTCCATTCATAAGAATAAGAAAACTCCTTCTAAACAATATCATTCTCTAGCTGTTGAAAACAGAATTATAAAATTTAAGGGTAATTATAGAATCTTTGAAAGAAAGGGACTTCAAAGATCATCTAGTCTAAGTCCTAATATAATCAAGAATTCTATCCACAATATTCATTTCAGGAGTGAACCAATTTCATTTAAATATATCAGGTGATAAGGTTAGGAAGATCTGGGTTCAATTCTAGACTCAGACATTAGCTGTGTGTCCCTAAGCAATCACTTAATTCTGTTTGCCTCAGTTTCCCTCATCTGTAAAATGAGTCAGAGAAGGAAATCTTAAACCCTTCCAGTATCTTACCTGAAACAATTGAACAAACAACAAATGTTTATAACTGGCTTTCTGAAACTATTTGTACAGCTGGTAAAGCTTGCTACTGTATGCCTCGCCTGGGTTCTACTCTACGCTCTTTGACAAATAAGCTATGTGACCTTAGATTATGAATTCTTAACCTTTTTTATGTCATGAACTACTTTAGCAGTCTGGTGATGCCTACGGATCCCTCTCAGAATTAAGTTCTTAATTACATAAAATGAAACATATAAGTTTACAAGGGAAATAAATTATGCTGAAATACAGTTATCAAAATTCTTTTTTAAAAAAAAACAGGTCTTCTTGTAAAGTGAAGTAAGCAGAACCAGAACATTGTACACAATAACATCAATATTGTATGATGATCAGTTGTGAATGAATCAATAATTATCAGTAATGCAAAGATCTAAGACAACTTCAAAAGACTCATGATGTAAAAGGCTATCCACTGCTATCGAAGGAACTGGTGGAGTCTGAATGCAGATTGAAGCATTCCATTTTTCACTTCATTTCCTTCATGAGTTTTTTTTCTTGAATGTGCAATATGTATCTTCTTTCACATGATAAATATAGAAATATGTATTGCATGATAGCATATATATATGTATATATATATATATCTTATATCATATTGCTTGCTGCCTCAGGGAGGGGAGGAGACAATTTGGGTCACAAAATATTAGCAAACAAATGTAAACAATTGTTCCCATATACAATCAAGAAAAAAAATGCAATTTTAAAAAGGGATTAAAAAATAGATCTTGGACTCCAAGTTAAGAACCCTGCTGAGATGAATAATTTCATTTCTTTGGGTCTCAAATTCTTCACCTGTAATATGAGGGAAGTGGATGACATTTCCTTGGAATTATCTTTAAACTTTAAAAATCTTCATTGAAATTATAATTCATTATTAAAAATTTCAAAATGTTTAACATCAGAACAGGAGGAGGTAATGTAAATAAGACCAGGGAGAGATGGCAAATCGAGAGGGGAAATGTAGACAAAAACCTGCCTCTATCCTTTTAAAATTAAGCTATTTTAATATTAAAGATCAACATGTATATTTCAGAATTGGGTCATTCATTGAAGATGAGGGTCTGGTCCTTGCTTAGACCTTCTAAGATGACTCATCCATTTGGAAGATGATGGGAGACCTGCTTTTGATAGACTGGTTTAAGCCACTTAAGCATCAACAGAAGCTTTTGGTGTGTTCTTGTCTGAGGGTGAATGAATTTTTCCTCCCTTCTCCATCACCTCTTAGATCCCATGTAACCTTGAGAAGTGACCCTGGGTCTTTGGCTTTTTCTTTCACTCATTCTTTTTCATTTTCGATTCCAGGAGTGGAATCTCTGACCTATAGGCTTGAGCCACAGGGATTCAGAAGTTTAAGAATTCAGGCCAAGTGTTCCTGTCAGGCTAGCAGAAAATCTCTGAGAAGCAAGTATTCAGGCACAAGTCCAGGAGAAGCCAGAACTGGAACTGCTAGCTTTGGACTTGAACTCAGTGAGATTCATGCTACAGAGGAACTAAGCTGAATAATAGGCCTGATCTCCTTCCACAGATGAATGTGGTGTATAATGGGGTTATGTTTCTGAGAAACTGAGAGAAAATGGTTATTCTACTTTTTCTTGCTATATTTTTTAAGTAAGTATAACTTTATGAAATCTAATCTGTTGTTAAGTGATTAAATAGAACTGGGTTGCTAGTTTCTGACTTCCTAAAACCAGAGGGAAAATAATTGATAGGGGTTCCAATCAATGGGAGAGAAAGTCTCAACCCTTGAGTGTTAGAGAACCTGGTGGAGCAGGGGTGTGCTGGTAAATATTTAAAACTGAGTGTCCTAGGGGGAAAATATAAATGACACAGTTTAAATATTAATTTTTTAAAAAACCTTTACCTTAAATCTTAGAAGCAATACTGTATATCAATCCCAAGGCAGAAGAGTGGTAAGGTCTTTGTAATGAGAGTTAAGTGACTTGCCCAGGGTCATGCAGCTAAGAAGTGTCTGAGTCCAGATTTGAACCCAAGACCTCCTATCTCTAGGCTTTGTTCTTTTCTACTGAGCCACCTAGTGGTCCCGTATTTATATATTAATTTATTTTTTAATTTGTTAAAAGATAGAGTAGATCATTTGAATAGATTAGGCAAGGGAGAATCAGATTTAATGGAACTTAAAAACATAGTAAAGAACTCCATTATTTCCCACACAGGGAAAAAAACCTGACATTTGCATAGAACTGATTATTAAGAAACAGGCTACTATAAATAAAATTTTGGTTAAACAAAAGAGAAAGAACCCAACTGCTTCTTCAAAACTAAAGATCAGAGTTCATATTCAGAAGATAGTGAAATTAAGGCATCCAATTCTAAAACTTTAACTGAAAATGTAAAATGAATACAAACCTTGGAAGAGTTTTTGGAAGAGCTTTAAAAAATACCTTAAAAACCAAATCAAGAAGCTGAGGAAAAATTAGAAAAAATATAAAATCAATTCAGGAAAATATAAAAAATTTTGAAAGAAAAATCATTCAATTTGAAAAAGAAACCCAAAAACTCATTGAAGAAAAAAGTTCATTAAAAATTAGAATTGGGGGAATTTCTGGAGTCAAGATGATAGAATAGAAGCAGGGAGGCTTAAAACTACCATGAGAATCCTCTCCAACCAATGTTTTAATCTATACCTTTCATCTTGGAATCAATACTGTGTGGTAAAGGCTATGAAATGGGAATTAAGTGACTTGACCAGGGCCATGTAGCTAGGAAGTGTCTAAGGTCAGATTTGAACTCAGGACCTCCCATTTCTGAGTGTAGCTCAAAGTCCACTGAGCCACCTAGATGCCCTCATCCAACTAATCTCAAAATAATGCCACAAAATGAATACAGGAGTGAAAGAACCAACAAGGAGAAAGAATGAGGCAACTTTCATGAAGAGAACAATCAGAAAGGTAGGCAGAAAACAACTGGTGCACTGGGGTGAGAAGGGAGCATAGCCAACAGGAGGCTTCGAAAAGAAGTAGGGAGCAAGCAAAAGCAACACATGTACACATGCACACACACACACACACACAGACACACACACACACACATCTAGTATGCCAGGCTCTGAACCTCAGCCCAAACCAACATCCAAACCCTGAGACCCTACCTTCCAACCCAATGCTCATCCCCTAAAGTTCCAAGCAAACCCTCAGTGAGTTCTGGAATTCCAGTACAAGGGAATGTGTATTGCACAGCCTGATCTATGTGGGCCCAGAGCAAGGCCAGGAGTTCGAGTCCAGGAATATGGGGAGGACATCAATCCCAGTTTGGAGCAATTGGCAAAACTTGAGCTGGGCCCCCTGATCCATTGCAGAGACAGTCCCCAGGTTGATAATTTGCTTTGCCAAAGTTCAAGGGGGAGCACCAGGGCAAGGCAGTCTGCAGTGTGCTGTATGCTTGAACTGATATAGCCCAGAGTGATACCAAAACTATGCCCAAACCTGAGGCTAGAATTTGAGTTATCAGCAGTTTTAGGGTATAATTGAATCAGCAGTGGGAGGTAGCTCTCAGAGCTCCCAGTCCACAGGTCATCATACCATCTTGGAAGAACTGAAACTTGCATAAATCTAGAAATGAGGCTAAGGGTAGCATCAAGGAAGGACTTAAGTTTAACCTCCAAGAGAACAGTGTCTACCTTTGAAAAAGATGGAAAAATAAGAAAACAAAAAAATACATCCTAACTTTAGAAAATTTTTAAGGAGACAAAAAGCAAGGCACAGACACAAATGGGGTCAGTGAAAACAAAACAAACACGAGAAGAGACCAAAAGAAAAATATGAATTGGACTCAAATTCTGGAAGAACTCAAAAAGGATTTTAAAAATCAATTAAGAGAGGGGGCAGCTGGGTAGCTCAGTGGATTGAGAGCCAGGCCTAGAGACGGGAGGTCCTAGGTTCAAATCTGACCTCAGACACTTCCCAGCTGTGTGACCCTGGCCAAGTCACTTGACCCCCATTGCCTACCCTTACCACTCTTCTGCCTTGGAGCCAATACATAGTATTGACTCCAAGACGGAAGGTAAGGGTAAAAAAAAAAATCAATTAAGAGAGACAGAAGAAAAATGAGAAAGAGAAATGAAAGCAGTGGAAGAAGAAATGGGCCAAATGAAAAAGGAGCCTCAAAAGCTGATAGAAGAAAATCATTTCTTAAAAATTAGAATTGGGCAACTAGAAGGCAATGACTTTGTGAGACATCAAGAAGCAATAAAACAAAATCAAAAGAATGAAAAAACAGAAGAAACATAAAATATCTCATTGAAAAACAACTGATCTAGAAAATAGATCCAGGGGAGACAGACTGCCTGGAAAAAGAAAAAAAAACCTGGACATCATAGTACAAGAAATTATCAAAGAAAACTGTCCAGATATTCTTGAACAAGAGAAAAAAGCAGAAATTGAAAGACTCCACAGATCACTTCCTAAAAGAAATCCTCAAATGACAACTTCCAAGAATATACTAGCTATATTCAAGAGCTAAATTCAAGAGCCAAATCACACAAGATTTAGCCACTTCCACATTAAAGGATTGAAAGGCATGCAATAAGATAATCCAGAAGGCTTTAAAAGATCTAGGTTTACAACCAAGAGTCAACTATCCAGCAAAACTGAATATAGTCTTTCAGGGGGGAAAATGGTCATTTGATAAAATAGAAGATTTCCAAGCATTCTTGATGAAAAGGACAGATCTAAACAGAAAATTTGAAGTCCAAACACAAGACCCAAAATAAGCCTAAAAAGGTAAATCAGGAAGAGAAAATTTAAGGGACTCAATATGGTTAAATTGTATGTATTCTGCATGATAAGAGGATATTTGTAATTCTTTAAAATTCTTAGTAGTAGAAAAGCAGTTAGAAGGAGTATATTTAGACAGAGGATGGGAAAAGTAGCTGATTAGGATGATATGATATGCAAAAAAAAAACTCTTAAGGGGTGAAAAAGAGGATTGCACTGAGAGAAAAGGGGAGAGAGATGGAATGGAGCAAATGATCTAACCTAAAGAGGCATGAAAAACAATTATAGTAGAGGGAAGGATCAGGGTGGTCTCTAATCATAATTGGCTCAGAGAGGGAACCATACTTGTTGTGGTATAGAATTCTAGCTTACCCTTTAGAGAAGTAGGAAGGGAATTAGACTGAGGAAGTGTGGTAGTAATAGAAGAGAGGGCAAACTGAGGTGGGTTTGATAAACAGCAAAACAGTGGTTAGGAGGAACAGATTGAAAAGAAAAAGCAGGATCAAAAAGAAAAATAAGATGGAGAGGAATATGCTGCTGGTAATCATAACTGTGGATGTGAATGCAGTTGTCTCACCCATAAAATGGAAGCAGTTAGCAGAATGAAATAAAAACCAGTATCCTACTATATGTTGTTTACAAGAAACACATTTGAGACAGGGTAACTAACACACACACAGAATAAAGATAAGGGTCTGGAGCAGAATTTATTGTGCATCATGTAAAGTAAAAAAAGCAGGATTAGCAACCATGACCTCAGACAAAGCTAAAGCAAAAATAGATCTGATGAAAATAGAAAAGGAAGGAAATTACATCTTTGTTAAAGGTACTATAAACAATGAAGTAATATCAATACTAAACATATAGACACCAAATAGTATAGCCTCTAAATTTTTAAAGGAGAAATTAAAAGAACTTCTGGAAGAACTAGAAAGTAAAATTATACTTGTAGGGAACCTCAACTTCCCCCTTTTGGATCTAGATGAATCAAAACAAAAAATAAACAACAAAGTAAAGGAAGTGAATGAAATCTTAGAAAAGTTAGAACTAATAGATCTCTGGAGAGAATTGAATGGCAAGAGAAAGGAATATACCTTCTTTTCAGCAGTACATGGCTCCTAAACAAAAATTGACAATGTATTAGGGCATAAAACCTTCACAACCAAATGTAGAAAAGCAGAAATAATAAATACATTCATTTCAGATCATAATACAATAAAAAGTATAATCAATAAAGCTCCATGGAAAGATAAATAAAAAATTAATTGGAGACTAAATAATCTCATGTTCAAAAAAAGGGAGGGTTGAAGAACAAATTATAGAAACAATCAATAATTTTATTAATGAGAATGACAATGAGGAGACAACATATCCAAATTTATGGGACTCAGCCAAAGTAGTACTTAGGAGAAAATTTATATCTCTAAATGCTTACGTCAATAAAATAAAGAAAATGCAGATCAATGGATTGGACATGCAACTTAAAAAAAACTAGAAAAAGAACAAATTGTAAAATCTTCATTTAAAGACTAAATTGGAAATCCTAAAAATTAAAGGAGACATTAATAAAATTGAACAATTGAGCTAATAAAGAAGACTAGGGGTTTATTAAAAAAACTCACAAATAAAATAGACAGTGTTGGTTAATTTGATTTAAAAAGGAGAGAAGAAAATCAAATAATCAGTATCAAAAATGAAAAGGGTGAACTCAGCACCAATGAAGAAGAAATTAAAGCAAACATTAGAGGTTATTTTGCCCAATTATTGACAACAAACCTGACAATCTAAGTGGAATAGATGAAAATTTGCAAAAATACAAGTTGCCCAGATTAGCAAAAGAGGAAAGAGAATCCTTAAATAATTCCATCTCAGAAAAAGAAATTGAAACCATTAATGAACTAACTAAAAAAATCTGTATGGCTAGTTGGATTCACAAGTGAATTCTATCAAACATTTGAAGAAAAATTAAACCCTAAAACTACATAAACTAATTGGAAAAATAGGCAGAGCAGGAATCCTAACAAATTCTTTTTATGAAATGAATTTGTGCTGTTACCTAAGCCAGAAGGTACAAAAACAGAGAAAGAAAATTAGAGGCCAATTTCATTAATGAATATAGATGCAAAAATATTAAATAAGATACTAGCAAAGAGAATATAGCAATATATCACAAGACTCATTCACTATTACCAGGTACAATTTACACCAGGAATGTAAGGCTGGTTTAATATTAGGAAAACTATCATATAATTGACCATATCTATAACCAAACTAACAAAAATCATATGATTATCTCAAGAGGTGCAGAAAAAGCCTTCTACAAAATACATTTATTCCTATTTAAAAGGCTAGAAAACATAGGAATACATGAGCCATTCCTTAAAATGATAAATAGTATATACCTAAAACGTTCAGCAAGTATCATCTTCAATGGGGATAAGTTAGAATTCTTTCTAATAAGATCAGGAGTGAAGCAAGGATGCCCATTATCACCACTATTATTTAATATTGTATTAGAAATGCTAGCTTTAGCAATAAAGAAAGAAAAATTGAAGGAATTAAAGCAGGCAATGAGGAAACTAAACTTTCACTCTTCACAGATGATATGATGATATACTTAGATAATTAACAAAAAAACTAGTTGAAATAATTTTAGCAAAGTTGCAGGAGACAAAATAAATCTACATAAATCATCAGCATTTTTATATATTACCAACATAGTCCAGCATCAAGAGTTAGAAAGAGAAATTCCATTTAAAATCCCCTCTAAACAATATAAAATGCCTGGGAATCTACTTCCCAAGGCAAACACAGGAATTATATAAACATAATTATAAAAAACTTTTTACACAAAATCAGATCTAAACAAATTAATCAATAAAACTACCAAATAATTATTTTATAGAACTAGAAAAATTATAAAAAAATTCATCTGGAAGAAGAAAATTCATTTGAAAAAAAAAACAAAAGGTCAAGAATATCAAAGGAAATAATGAAAAAAAATATTAAGGAAGTAACTCTAGCTGTCCCAAATTTCAAACTATATTATAAGCAATAATTATCAAAATTATCTGGTACTGACTAAGAAATAAAAAGTAGATCAGAGGAAGAGAAGAGACATTCAACAAATAGAAATCAAGATTATAGTAACCTTGTGTTTGACAAAAGTAAAGTTCCAAGTTTTTGGAATAAGAATTTACTATTTGGTAAAAACTCTTGGTAAAACTAGAAGGAATTTGGCAGAAACTAGAAATAGATCAACATCTTACACCATTAACAAAGATAGGCTCAAAGTAGATATGTGATCTAGGTATAAAGCAAGATACTATAAACGAATTAGAACAAGAAACATTACCTATCAGATTTATGAATAGGAGAAGAACTTATGAATGAACAAGAGTTATGAAGCATTGTGAAATGTTAAATGGATAATTTTGAATACATTAAATTGATTTTTCTAGAAATAAAAACTAACAGTCAAAATTAGAAGGAAAGCAATAAGTTGGGGAAATTTTTTATGGATAATTTCTTGAATAGAGCTCTAATTTCTAAAATACATAGAAAATTTTGTCAAATACATGAGTGTGAGCCATTTCCTGATTGATTATGATAAAAAATTATAAACAGTTTTTGGCTGAAGAAATCAAAGCTATATTTAAGTATATGAAAAATTGTCCTAAATCATTATTGATTAGTGAAATGCAAATTAAAACAACTCTGAGACATCATCTCACACCTATCATTGGCTAAAATGACAAAAGGACAAAATAACATAAAGTTGGAGGGGAGGAGAAAAAATAGGGACAATAATACATTGTTGATAGAACTGTGAACTGATCCAATTATTTTGGAAAACAATCTGGAATTATAGTCAAAAAATTATAAAACTATTTTATCTTTTGACCTAGTAATATCACTATTAGGTTTATTTCCTAAAGTGAGGAAGGGAAAAGGAAAAGAAACTATATGTTCTAAAATATTTAGTGTGGCTCTTTTTGTAATGGCAAAGAGTTGGAAAATGAAGAGATGTCCATCAATAGGGGAATGGCAAAACAAGTTGTGGTTTATGATTGTAATGTAATACCATTGTATCATAAGAAATGACAAAGATGATCACCAAAAAACATAGAAAGACACTTATATAATGTATTATAATGTAAAATGAGCAAAACCATAAAAACATTGAACACAGTAATAACAATATTATATAATGATCAACTATGAATGACTTTACTATTATCAAGACAGCAAGGATCCAAGATCCTTGGTATCCTTGAGAATGTAAGGAATTCATGACAAAAAGGACTATTCACCACCATAGAAGGAGCAGAGTCCAAATACAGATAGAAACATACCATTTTTACCTTATTTCCTCCATTAATTTTCTCTAGTATAAGCAATATGTCTTGTTTCATAATATGAACAGGGAAATATGTTTTATATGATATTATATGCAACCTATATCATATTATCTGCCTTCTTGGGAAAGGGAAAAAGGAGGGAGGGAAAGGGAAAAAAAGGAGACATATTTTTGGACATAGCTAATGTGAGAATTTGTTCCTCTTGGATAAATATATTTATTATAATTTATTACATGTTTATAGCAAATCATATGTTATATCATTATGTTACATATCATATTGTTATTTACATATATATGTATATATATATATATATAATAAATGATATCTAAAAAAGGCCAGTGGACAAGAAACCATATGAGATTAAATCATTGTACTGTTCAATGAAACCCATATGAATGAGAAAAATGCTTTTTGCAAGGTGTTAGTAACATGCTCTGTGATATTTATATGGAGGATGTGTTAGTTAAAATCACCTGGGGTTCTATTTGGAAGGATTGAACCTCAATATAGTGTTTGACAAACTTCTGTGGACCTGTGGGGGTCCTTAAAACTACATTTCCTGTGGTCCAATGGGTTTCCTGGGTTTCCTGTTTTGGATGACGTATTAAAGGTGAGGGACTATTTTAAGTAGGGGATAGTGACTTGGAACTTCCTCTTGAGTTACCTAAGCCTGAGCCTGAGACTATGGGATTGTGATTTAATGCCTCTCTGATTCCAGGAGAAGTGCTGAGCCACATGGTCAGAGACTTGACTAAAAGATATGCATGGATTACAGAGTTCTATGCCAATACTTTAGGGCTTGGAAATTGGGGTTTGAGTCCTGGAGTCCCAGTCTTTTCTAAAACTTTAGAGGACGTGGGTCCCCTCAACTTAAATTCCTAGTGAAGCACCTAAGATTGGCTATCATTTAATGGCTCATTCCCTGAGAAGGTGCAGGGAAAAATCGGATCAAAGAAAGGCATTTCCCTTATTCCTCTATATATATAGAGTAAATGGCAATTTTTCTGTAGTCCTGGCCCTAAATGGGTTATAGCATACTGCTTAAATCGCTTTCACTGGGCCTTGAATCAAAGGCCTGTTTATTTCCCCTACATTTTTTGCACATTTTACATTTCGTTCACAAGTTAATTTTTTCTCCTTTTTTTTTTGAATTTTATTCTTTTTATTTTTTTTATTATTTCTTTTGCCAATTGATTTCATGCACTCCCGTGACTCACTTAGCCATGCATCCTTGGCTGACTTTTTCAGGGGATATTGTGTTAGTTAAAATATTTTCCTCAGGGGGGGTGTGTGTTAAGTTTTTATAATCATAATGTCTGAACTATAATCTATATTGCAAGTCAATTTTTACTCCTTTCGAAGTAAACTCAGGGGGGTAATGTTAATTCTCAGAAGGAAATGTATGTTTTATAATCTATAATGTAAAGTTTAAATTCTTTGAAAGTAATTTCAGGATAAGGATTTTGCCATCTCCCCAGAATCCAGACGACGAACCTGTTTGGTGGAGGCACCAAAAGATGCCTGAAGAGCCTTCACTGGATCATGAAGATCCAATTTGAACTTTGGGGCGCAGTTGATCTGAACTATGGGGTTGGATGCATTTATTTTGAATGGACAGTTTATGCCAGAAAGGGGGTCTGCCCCCTTAATGGTTTTTTGTCAATGTACCGAACATTGGTTTTGTTCTTTCTCCCTTTTATCTCTAAATTATTGTAAACTCTAATTTGATTATATTTTCCTGATCCATTGGGGAGATTTATCTCCCAAAGGATCACAGGGGGGTAATGTGTTAGTTAAAATCACCTGGGGTTCTATTTGGAAGGACTGAACCTCAATATAGTGTTTGACAAACTTCTGTGGACCTGTGGGGGTCTTTAAAACTACATTTCCCATGGTCCAATGGGTTTCATGGGTTTCCTGTTTTGGATGATGTATTAAAGGTGAGGGACTATTTTAAGTAGGGGGTAGTGACTTGGAACTTCCTCTTGAGTTACCTGAGCTCGAGGAGGGAGGAAGGAAATTGGCTGAGGTGAGGTTGGAATAGGTTTCTTACAGGCGCGTGGTCAGTTTATCTCTATCAGCATGGCTTTTATTAAAATACTATTCTTCCTTTTGATCTCGGCCCTCATCATTTTTAATCATAACAAGGAAGTTATAGGAACACAATAGGAAAGATGTGTTGTGTGGGTGATATAAAGTTTTAAAATTTTTTTTAGTTATATTTAGAAATATTTTTTGACAATTGTTTTCTAACATTTTAGGATTCAGATTTTATCCCTCCTTCCCTTCCCCTATTCCAAGGCAGTAAATAATTTGATATAGATTATACCAGTGATTCCCAAAGTGGGCGCCACTACCCCCTGGTGGGTGCTGCAGCCATCCAGTGGGGCGGTGATGGCCACAGGTGCATTTGGGGGCAGCGAATAACTGTAAGGAGGTGGTGATAGTATGTGACAGGGAGAGCTAAGTAATATTTTTCTGGAAAGGGGGCGGTAGGCCAAAAAAGTTTGGGAACCACTGGGTTATACCAATGCTTTCATGCAATTCATATTTCTGTATTGCTTGTGTCATGATAGAAGACACACATAATATATGCAACAAAAACTCATGAAGGAAGTAAAGTGGAAAATTCATGCTTTGATCAAATTTGAACAGTTCTTTCTTTGTCCTTCTTCTGAGTCCTGGACTCAGCTCAAAAGCTGACAGAGACTTGATAACCAAATGTGTTCTTAAGGTTGAGGGCTATCCCTACTTCCCACTATCCTAATACCTTCCCTTTAAAGCTCCTTTATTTAACTAACTTTGGTTAAAATAAACGCAGTCAGATAATCTTTTATAAGGGTGAAGGGAGTCGGAAGAGAGAAGCCATTGGCTCCCTGTGAAGTCAGTTAGGGTGCTCTGAGGGTTAGCTAGTCAGCACTCTTGGCTAACCCTCAGTAACATCATCCCAGGGTTTCCCTTTCTGATTTACCTCTGTAAGAGTGTTTTCTTACAAGAGAGCATTTTCATCATGAGTCTCTTGTGCTGTATGGAAACTTGGTTTGGTGATAATGGTTTAGCCCTTCATAGCTGATTGTCCTATAATATTTTGGTTACTATATACATTTTTCTCCTGGTTCTGCTCACTTCACTTTGCAATAGTTAATATAAGTCTTTTCAAGTTTTTCTGAATTTATCTTTTTTTGTCATTTCTTATTATGCAATAGTATTCCATAACAAATAGATACCAAAACTTGTTCATCCATCCTCCAAGTGATAGACAACCCCTCAGTTTCTAATTCTTTGCACTACAAAAAAAGCAGCTACAATTAATACAAAGGTATATTCTTTCCCCTTTTCTCTTATCTCTTTGGATATATACACAGGAGTGGTATTGCTAGGGTATCCATAGTTTTATGGCCCTTTGAGCATGGTTCCGTATTATTGCCTAGAGCAGTGATGGGCAAACTTTTTAAAAAGGGGGCCAAAGGAAAGGAAATGTTCATCCGTTAGTCTGTTTCTAAGGCAACTATTTTGAAGTTTCATTGTATTTTATCCTACTGATTGTATTTGTCAGATTAGGAATAATGCTGCATGGATAGAACATTTCAGGGGGCCGCATCTGGCCTGTGGGCCATAGTTTGCCCATCACTGGTCTAGAGTGTTTATATTAGTTCACAGTTCCACTAACACCATATTAGTCTCCCAGTTTTCCCACATTCCTTCTAAGATTTATCCTTTTCCTTTTTGGTCATGTTAGCCAATTTGATAAGTGTAAGGCAATATATTAGAGTTGTTTTAATTTGCATTTCTTTACTCAATAGTGATTCGGAGCATCTTTTTTCTTACGACTATAGATAGCTTTAATTCTTCCTCTGAAAACTGTGTGTTCACATCCTTTGACCATTTTTAATTGGGGGATTCTTTGTATTATAAATTTGCCTCAGTTCTCTAAATATCTGAGAAATGAGAACTTTGTCATAGATACTTGTTATAAATCTCCCCCCACCCATTTCTTGTTTCCCTTCTAATCTTGTTTGCATTAATTTTGTTTGTACAAACTTTTTAATTTAATGTAATCAAAATTATCCATTTTATTTTTCAATAATATTATTTATTTCTTCTTTGCTCATAAAGTCTTCCCTTAGCCATAAGTCTGACAGTTAAATTTTCTATGTTCCCCTAATTTGTTTATGATGTCACTCTTTATTCTTGATCAAGTATCCATTTTGACTTTATCCTTGTGTATGGAGATAGATGTTGGTCTATATCTAGTTTCTACTGTTTTCCAGTTTTCCCAGTAGCTTTTGTTAAAAATAGAGTTCTTAAGAAAAACTTATGATCTATGTTATAAGGAATTTCTGGGACAAATGGAAATCATCTTGAATGACAGGATCATAGGTTGAAGACATCAGAATGCACCCAGGTGACATGAGCCAAGGCCAAAAGGCAGTTGGAATCAACCCTATAAATACCCATTATGCACAGCACAGAGCAGCTCATTCTGTGTAGAAAGCCAATTGGAGAAATAGGCTCAGGATAGGGCCTGTTATCTGGATTCCCTACGTGACCAATCCAGGCTGAGGCAGTCTTTGTGTTTGGTCCTGATCACCTGAGCCCTGAAAAGCTCTGGTACCAGCAGGTTGGTTAATCCAAAAACAACTTGACCCCTCCAGGAGGCTATTGGGAGTCATTTAGAGAAATAGAGTCTGTAATAGATATTTTATCTGGATCCCATTACAAAATCATCCTCAAGTAAAACTGTGTGTTTTTTCTGCACTACATGTCAGGTCGCAGACTGAATGGGCTATCTAAGGTAAAAACCTGAGACTCCTCTTTTGACTCATTTTCAGATCCCTACCTTTTCTCAATATTCTTATTGGGAAGCTTTGAGTCCTTAAGCAGACCAACAGCTACTGAGTTAACCATTTTTCTCCTTGATAATTAAAAAGCCTGAACTCTAAAAAATATATTACTTAGATGGTCCGGACACAGACAAAGTTAGATAAGACCTTATCTGACCAGGTGCAGTCCTGTAAATCTAGGGGACAGAACGCAATTAGTAAAAATCTCTATGAAATATATTTCTGCTCCCAGAATTAACCTCCTACTAATAGGTGGTTGGAATTTGGCCCTTGACCCTGTACCTATCTCTCTACTTTTTAGACTTTAATGGGTTTTGTATGATTTGTAACACCTTCACAGCTGTGATTCTTTCTTTGTGTTCTTTGTTTGAAACCAGTATATAATAAACTCAAAGCTCCATAGCAGTCGGAGCAGCTATGATTCTGGAGCATTCTTGGGTGAAGGGTGGTTCAAGAGGGTGGGTAGGCCTTTGTACCTGCAATCTAGCTTCCTTGTCTGAGAGACCTAGAGAGCTGTCATACCTGCTGTCAATAGAGCTGAGAGAGAACAATATTACAACCATCAAAGAGGAACATCAATAGCCTTCCCTATCCTTTGCTTTGGCTCTGGTCAGGTCAAGCCAGGGTTAGTGAGAGGGTGAAGACACTCCAGCCTGTCATTGATCTAGCAGCATCTACAATTTCTGATCACTTACTTTAAATTAGCTTAGATTCAGCATCCCTAAAACCTCTTACCTCATTCCTTGTTCTTGACCCCTTGTTAAGTAAGAAATAAATCTTATTACTAAGTTCAACTAAAGATTGAAGTACCTTTCCTAATTATTGACTTTCCAAAGCTATTAGGAAGGGGAACTTTATTTCACTCAGTCAGAATTTTAGCGTTATCCATCCAGCATTAATACCAGCCCATAACAACAACAAAGCCAACCTCAAGTTAAGAGTCAACACGCTCCCAACTCCTTCTTGGCTACTTGGCTTGGGCAACTATTAAAGGAGGCAGCTTGGCAGACTCAGGCCAGCAGAGCCTGTCAGGCTGAGGGAGGGGCATAGTCCTCTTCTATTATCCAGTACTACAAAGCTGCTGCCTTGTGCTCCCCTGTTTCCTTTAACATCTATCATGTAGTTTGATAGGGATATGGTTAGGGTTTTGATATAAAAAGATCACTCTACTGCAAATATGAATAACATTGAAATAGGTTTTGAACAATGATACATGTATAACCCAGTGGAATTGTTTGTCACCTCTAGGAGAGGGATGGGAAGGGAAGGGGAGAATCATGAATCATGTAACCATGGGAAAATAGTCTAATTGAAATTTAAAAATAAATAAATAAATAAATATGGAATTATTTCCCCCAAAGCTTTGATCTTTGGGGTTTTTTTTTAAACACTAAATTGCTATGGACATTAAGTACTATGTGTTGATTACCCAATCTATTCCATTGATCCAGTACTCTATTTCTTAGTCAATACCAGATTGTTTTGGTGATTTCCACTTCATATTATCGTTTGAAATCTTGTGTAGCTATGTTTCTTTCCTACATATTTTTTCATTGATTCCCTTTATATTCTTGGCCTTTTGTTCTTCCAGACAAATTTTGTTGTTATTTTTTCTAGTTTGTGGAAATATTTTTGGGGTACTTTGATTGGTATGACACTAAATAGGTAAATGAATTTAGGTAGGATTATCATTTTTATTATATTGACTCAGCCTATCCATAAACAATTAATGATTTTCCATTTGTTTAGGTCTTACTTTGTGTGATGAGTGTTTTATAATTGTGTTCATATAGTCGCTAGCTTTGTTTCATTAGGTATATCCCCAGGTACTTATATTGTTGAGAGTTATTTTGAATTGAATTTTGCTTTCTATCTCTAGACATTGGACTTTGTTGGTGGTAGTAGAAACATTGATAATTTGTGTAGGTTTATTTTTTATCCCATGACTTTACTAAAGTTATTTATTATTTCTACTAGTTTTTTGGTTGATTATCTGGGATTATCTAGGTACGTCATAATATCATTTGCAAAGAGTTATAACTTTTTCCATTACCTATTCTAATTCCTTCAATTTCTTTTTCTGCTTTTATTCTGATAGCTAGTATTTCTAGATAATATTAAATAGTAGTGGTGATAATAGGCATCCTTGCTTTTCCCTAATCTTATTGGGAAGAATTTTAATTTATCCTCATAACGTATAATTCTTGCTGATGGTTTTAGATAGATGCCATTCATCATTTTAAGGACATCCATTCATTTAATGTTTTCTAATTTTTTAAATAAGGAATGAGTGCTGTATTTTGTCAATTGCTTTTTTTTCTGCATCTATTGAAATAATCATTTGGTTTCTGTTGCTTTTGTTATTGATATAGTCAGTTGTGCTCATGGTTTTATTAATATTAAACTCTCTCTGCATTCTTGTTATAAAACCAATGTGAGCATGGCATATTATCCTTGTGATATGATTCTATAATTTCCTTGCTAGTATTTTATTTAAAATTTTTGCATCAATATTCATTAGGGAGATTGGTTTAGAGCAGTGATGGGCAACCTAGAGCCTGTGGGCCAGATGGGGCCCCCTGAAATGTTCTGTCCAGCTGCGGGACATTATTTCTAATCTAACCAATATAATGAGTAGGATACAATACAATGAAATTTTGAAAGAGTTGCCTTAGAAAAAGACTGATAGATGAGCATTACCTTTCCTTTGGCCCCCTCTTTAAAAAGTTTGCCATCACTGGTCTGGAGTTTTCTTTCTCTGTTATAGCTTTTCATGATTTATGTATCAGTGCCATATTTGTGTCATAGAGTTTGGAAGGATTCCTGCTTGACCTATTTTTCTAAATAGTTTGTATAATGATAGAATTTGTTTTTCTTTGAATGTTTGATAGAATTCACTTATAAATCCATCTGGCCCTGGGGTGTTTTTCATAGGGAATTCTTTGCTGGTTTATTCAATTCCTTTTTCTATGATGGGGTTGTTTAAACATTCAGTTTACTCCTTTGTTAATCTGGGTAGTTTATATTATTGTAAGTATCCATCTATTCCACTTAGATTGCCAGATTTATTGGTTTGTAATTGGGCAAAATAACGTCCAATAATTGCTTTAATTTCTTCTTCATTGGTTGTGATTTCACCTTTATTCATTTTTGATACTGGTAATCTGGTTTTCTTATTTCTTTTTTAAAAATCAAGTCATTTAATATTTTATCTATTTTATTTATTTTTCATAAAAACAACTCATCTTATTAATTAGTTCAATGGTTTTTCTTACTTTCAATTTTATTAAGCTCTCCCTTGTTTTCCAGGATTTCCAATTTGATATGTTTAATTGTGGGTTTTTAATTTGTTCTTGTTCTAGTTTTTTAGTAGCATGCCTAATTCATAGATCTACTCTTTATTTTCTTGATGAAAGCAGTTAGATATAAATTTCTCCATAAGTAGAGCTTTGGCTATATCTCATACATTTTGGTATATTGTCTCATTGTCATTTTCTTTTTTTTTTTTTTTAAACCCTTGTACTTTGGTGTATTGTCTCATAGGTGGAAGATTGGTAAGGGTGGGCAATGGGGGTCAAGTGACTTGCCCAGGGTCACACAGCTGGGAAATGGCTGAGGCCGGGTTTGAACCTAGGACCTCCTGTCTCTAGGCCTGACTCTCACTCCACTGAACTACCCAGTTGCCCCCTCATTGTCATTTTCTTTAATAAAATTGTTGATTGTTTCTAGCTATAACATTTCAATTTTATTCTTATGCTGCTTGTTTTGGATGAATCCATTATTCAGTTTCTCACTTCTGCTTTTCCTCTTTGAAGTAAATTAGCAACAATGGTGACAATGATATCATTGAACTTTGGGTGTTTAATAATGTCCATGGTTCCCTTATAAAGACTGACAATAAAATGTTTTAAGGTCTAAAAAAAAAAGAACTTCCTATTTGATTAAAAACTTCTGAAAGAACTAGAAAGCAATTTGGCGGAGACTGAATTTTGGTGAGTACCTTACACTCTTTGTCACAATAAATTCTAAATAGATATGAAACCTTAATGTTAAACATCTTAACAAAAAGTTAGAAGAGAAACTAGATTCATTTACCAAAATGGGCATATGATTTAGAGTATTGCTATAAGTAAGAGATATACTCTTAGCTGAACAAGAGGTAACTGCAATAGATAAACTGAACAGCTTTGCCTATATGAAATTGAAAAACTTTTATATAAAACATATTAATGTACCAAGAATAAGGAAAGCAATTAAATGAAAAAATTATATCAAATTTATTTGAAAGATGAGCAACACATACATATATATATTTCTATATGTACATATACATTGTTATGATTACATTTTCTGGAGATTATATATTAATTTATAATTTTTATTAGATAGTAAAGGTTGGAATTAGAGAGTGAGAGATAGTCACATAACTGGTTGGCTAATCTGAGTTTGCTGCACTTACCTCTATTTGCTAGCCAAAAGGATCTGTGCTAGGAAAAGTCTTCAGACCAAGAGAACTCTCTTTCCTCAAAACCCTCTCTTAAAACCCAGTGATGTCAATCCTTCTGGGTCTCTCTGGTTGGATAAACTTGATTTCAGTCTATTCTGGAGGCCAGTTTTCTAGATACCAGGAGTCATGGGGGACAAGAGGCAAACCTCTTCCAAGATGCCAGGGTTTGAGGCCCCACTGGTGACCTCCCATAGTACCCATGTACACCCAATCAAAGGATGGGACTGATGCCAACCAAAATGGGGTTTCAAAACTTTCCTTTTTTTTTAAAAGGAGAGTCAATAATCATACCAAAAAAATGTTCAAAATCCCTCCTGATTAGAGAAATGCAAATCAAAACAACTCTGAGGTATCACCTCACACCTAGCAGATTGGTCAATTTGACAGTAAAGGAAAATAATAAATTTTGGAGGGGATGTGGCAGAATTGGGACACTAATGTATCTGGTAGAGTTGTGAATTGATTCAACCATTCTGGAAGGCAATTTGGAATTATGCCAAAAGGGTTTTAAAAGAATGCATGCCCTTTGATCCAGTAATACTACTACTAGGTCTATATCCCAAGGGGATTTTTGAAAAATGGGGATGGACCTGTTTGTACAAAAATATTTTTAACTGTGCTTTTTGTGGTGGCAAAAAAAATTGGAAACTGCGGAGATGTCTCTCAATTGGGGGATGGCTGAACAAATTGTGGTATATGATGGTGATGGAATATTACAATGCTGTAAGCAATGATGATCTGGAGGATTTCTATATGAACTAGAAGGACCTACATGAACTGATGTGAAGTAAGTAGAGCAGTAACTGAAACATTGTGGGATGATCAAATGGACTGACTTTGCTACTAAAAGCAATGCAGTAATCCAGGACAATCCGGAGGGACCCCTTAGTTGGAAAGGGTGCCCCTAATCCCTTGTCCACCTGCTTACACATACATATATCTCTATCTCTATATCTATCTATCTATCTATCTATCTATCTATCTATCTATCTATCTATCTATCTATCTTAGTTCTAGTTTCAAATTCATTTGGAAACCAGAACCAAGATAAGGGCAAAGATAGCCATCATGTCTATGAATTCACAGATGATATTACCTTGCTTCTATCTAAAAATATCAATATGTGGATTTGTAGTGAAAGTTGATAATTGTATTTCATTTTTATTTAACTTAAGTCCAAGAATGTTAAGTGCTTTTCTTCTGTTTGTCATAGACTAACATTATGAGGGCACACTACAAAAAATATAGCTATGCCTTCCTACTTCCTATCTATATTGGAAACAGAAAATATGCTTCAGCTCTCAAATGGATCACCCAATTTTCTTGTTATCTCTGGGAATTCAAAGTTAACAACTACCAGTTGTCATTTGGGCTTTTATTAGACTTTATTAAATCAAGCAATGACTAAGGAAGTAAAAAAAATTCCTCAATTTACTGACTCAATGGCAAGTGGCCATCTTTTATCAGGTCTGACATTTTCATATTTCTTTCCCATTTCCAAATTTTTAACTGGAAGACTTAAAATATGAGAAATGTCTTATAATTGAATAAACAAATATTTATTTAGTGCTATTAAAAGCAAAATAACTTAAATCTCACACTGCTGACCTAATTAATTTCAACTTTCATATCCCACTGTGCAGTGTGCATAAGTCAAATGGTAGGCAATATCCTTCTGTTGAAACCATAGCAGATTCTATTTCAGCCCAGTGGGAGATGAGTAAACAAGTGAATGGCTATGGTTAGTTCAAGTGAAAATCAGGTTTAGTGCCCTGAATTTGTCTTTTAAAATCCCTTAATGTCTGCCTTGCTCACTCTTACTAACCATTTTGAAGATATATGGATATGTGTGTGTGTGTGTGTGTGTGTGTGTGTGTGTGTGTGTGTGTATGTATGTATATGAGAAAGAGAGAGGGAGGGGAAGATAGGAAGGGAAAGAGAAAGAGGGAGAGAGGGAGACAGAGAATCATTGGGAGTCTGGGAAAGAATCTAGATGGATCTGTGCAAATCTATTGCCTCAAAGCTGACTAAATGAAAAATAAACAGTGACTTCCCACAGAGTAACTTATTCAAGAAGAAGGAAATAATACTAAGTTAGAATCAGAAGTGGAAGAAGAAGACTGGTTAGAATAAAAATGAAAATTAATCTAAGTGCATTTGAGAATGAGAAAAAAAATAATATTTGAACAAAGTATTTAAAAGGTATAAAGAAGTGGAAATAGAAAGGTCCCACAGAACTTTCAAACTTGTTTCTTATACTGGGTTTTTTTTTCTTTTTTGACTTGAAACAGTTCAAAGGTGACAAAGATTATCTTTCATTTCTTGAACTAAATATAAAGTGTTCTATTTAGCATTTAAAGCTCTACCCAATGTGGCCTCTTCTTACCTTCCTAGTCTTCTTACACCTTACATCAGACATCTGATTGGCTGTTCCCCTGGCCTGGAATCCTCCTCACTCTTCAGCTCTATCTTCTGCTTTATCTCACCAGCTTCCCTTAGGACTCAGCTCAATTTTCTCTTTTTGCAAAAGATCTTACCCCTTTCCCAGCCTTACCCCATCCACCCCTTCTTCAGTGCCTTCCCTCTAAGATTATCTTCCTCTTATACAGTATATTTCTTATACATACATAGTAATATACATTTGTATCCATCATTAGAATGTGAGTTCCTTGAGTGCAAAGGACATGTCTGACTTTCTTCATCTCTTCAGTGCCCGAATCATTGTAAGATTTGATAAATGCTTATTGGTTAGTTGATTGATTGATTCCTCCCAAACTTCTGCCCACACTTGAAGAACAATTGTTGTGTCCCCAAGTATGAGGGATTTGAAGATGCTTGTAGCTCTTATTGGTTTGGAATGTTTGATATCATCCCTAATCCAGTCAAGGGAACACAAATGTTGTGCCTAGCAATCACACAAGACAACTGACTCTCTGAATTGTGTTTCAGTAGGTGTCATTAATTATCTGATTAAAGGCCACCAATGTGTCACTCCAGATCTCCACAAAGTAGAATGAATAGGCTTCAAAACAGACTTTTTCAGTGATAATCATTAAGAATCTCAATGAGAAAAAGGAGTCCAATATGTAAATTTTCCGATCTTTAGGTGTGTATGACTTGAGTCGGTTCCAGAATGTTATAGTTTAATGAAAATAGGGTTTTTCATTAAGCATAATTTGATTCAACACCTGTCACCCTAATGTAACTCCACCTCTCCAATTAAGGCCCAAGTAGTCCTTTAAAAAGGGAACATTTTTCAATTGTGTTTAGATTTCAGAGAATGAGAATGAATTTGTTAATAAATCTCAGGAAAAATGGGTGAAATGTCTTCTGTGACATTACAGAAATGCATCCTCAAGTGAACTGACCCTCTAATCCCATGGCTGTTCAAGGAGGCCATAGAGTGGAAGGAAGAATCACCTGATAAAAGCTATTATGACTATTTTGGTAGGATTCTGATCCTGCATTCAGTGACTGAAGTGCTTTTAAGTGAATATCTCAGGGCACCATTTGTAGCTGGTATTGTAATTTGGTATTTTAGCAAGGACTGTTAGCAGTTGAGGCTCTCAATTATTTTCATCTATATAGTAACCTTCGATAAATGTATATTTAATATATAGGCCAAGAAGGATTAGAGGACCTTATATAGTAAACACAATGTCTAAATAGAAATATCTATTGCTTTCCATCAAGTGTAGGCAACTTGGTAAGTAATTTAGAACCAACCACTTACTGTGAGTCATTAATTAATAATGCTGCCCGAGAAAGATGTTTTTTATTTTTATTTTTCCAGAGGAGCATAAAGCATTACACACAAGATGTGTACAGAGTTTGCTTTTGTTTTTAAGGTTACAATGGGAACCCTCTCTGGAACAAAGAGACCTGGTGTTATCACTGGTTGGCAGAAAGAAAAATGAAAGCAGAGACAGAGTAACTTGGCCAGCAATGCCCAAGTTAGAGAGGGCTCAATTCAGCTTTCTGAATTCTCCATTCACTGACCTTTAGTCTATTAAAAACCATGTGTAACAGCAGGTGTTTCTAGTGCCTGATTACAGTTGGCCTGACTGCTCTGTCCCAGCTGAATTGGCTGTGCCTGTGATTACGCGAAGTCTTAAGCAAAAAACTTTTATGATGACTGATTCCTTTTGTAGTCACTTGATTCCTTAGTGTTTTATTTTCCTAATCTCCAAAGTGAACCATACTGCAGGGATTGTGGGAGACATAATGAATATATCATTTTGAAATGCCTTGGATTTCCAGAAGAGATCAATGAGTCTAACGCCCATTATTTTATTATAGTGCTTCTTTCTAGCTATCATAACAGAGTTTTCATAATCATTCAACAATATCGCGACCAGTTATTTTTCAAAAATTGTATCCTTTGGTAGACCATCTACATTCTTTGTCCTGGTCTTCCTGCACTTCTTTTTTACTCCTTAATCCTTTTTTCCCACCCCTCAGAGTATCTTAGCAGATGCATTTTTATGCCATACATGGAAAGGATTGCCATTCATCAAAAGATTCATTGTTTAAATTACCATTTTTATTTAAGTCAACACAAAAACACGACAAAATTGCTAACAAAAAAAAAATCTATGTTCATGTAACTTAACTCTTCAGTGAACAGAAGTACTTCTTTTAATGTTTTGGCTTTTTCAAGGGCCAGCCTTGGGTCAAAACAATATTTGGAAATAGCGGAAACACTTTACACTCCCCAGTACAAATAAAGGCACATATACATACATACATACATACACATAAACTCACAAAAATTTCCCAAGTTAGCTTCTCATTAATAAATGTAAAAATGTCTCAAAACAGTCAATCTCACACAGATATTGATGTTTCATCAATAATATGACTCATATACATACTGAGCCAGGTTTTTTCTGGCCCCTAAATCAGTCTTTAAATCAGTAAGCTAGACACTGAATGTATGAATGAATGAATGAAAAGGCATTTATTAAGTGCTTACTATGTGCTTACTGAAACACATCAATTCTCTCAGGTTACTTGCTTAGTTTTAAAGTTTTATTACCTTGAGTAATTTTGTAATGGTCTTAGTAACATAGCCTAATAAGCATCTAATTTCCCTGGGCAACAGAGATAATGTAGGGAAAAGGGCTCCCTATGTAACATGTTGAGATGTATAAAAAGTAGAAGAAACTCATAGCCGGTTAGCAGTCGACATTTCAGTTACTAAATTTGAGACTCACAGGCCATCCTCATTCTCTCTCATAATCCCCCTTCCCATAGCCAATCAATTGCTAAATTCTTCCATTCCTCCTATATAACAGCTCTCATATTTGCCTAATTCTCTCCTTTGATACTGCCACCACCCTGGTGCAAGCCCTAATTACACTGACAATTTGCTGCCTTCGTTGCCTGGGGCATTGGGACACATTATAACTTTCCCAGGGTCACAAAGTCCTAATAACTTGTTCTATTAGATAATGGACAAACTATTAACCTAGTAAACTGCTTCACTTTATGGTTAAATTCATGGTTATTAACATTGCACAAGAGGAGCCTAAGATTCCTTCCCTGAATTCCAATGGGATTTAAATTTAATGCTGTTTCTTTATTCTCATATACCTTTTCAGATATAATCTGCCTTTCACTCAACTGAACCTATCTTTCTATCTTTATTTTGGGAAACCATAGAGACTTCCACAAATCTGTGACTAATCCACAGATTATATATATACATATATATATATATATATATATATATTTAAATGTATTTCTCAAATGCAAAGTAAAAATAAAATAGTTTTGGATTATGGATGTTGTTGACCGGATCAGATTCATAGATGAAGACAGATTTGATAGGGCTGTTGAGAAAGAAAGAAAAATCTTCATGAAAAACTTTAATAATTCTTCTATGTTTGATTAAAAAACATTTTGGATTTTATCCTGTTCATCATGACCCTTTTTATATTATTAGAGCTTTCTGCCAGTTATGTGACATTCTTAAAAGAAGTCATTTTTCCTTCTTGTCCTTCTCTCATCCCCGCCAAAAAAAAAACACCAAAAAACAGAAAGATTTAGGAGTACAGAAGAGAAAAACCTGAATTGTGGGGAAGGTGAGGGTTTTATTGTCTTGAGTATTTAATAGATTAACTAAACTCTAGGGCTTCTTTTATTCTCTCTGGCTCTCTCTGTCTACCTCTGTCTCTCTGATGATTTCTTAATTTCTAAATTATTTAATTACCATTCCTCATCCATAAAACACAAATAAAATCCTTGCTTGAAAAACAGTTTTTTTTGTTTTTTTGTTTTTTTGCAGGGCGGGGTGGTGGGGGGAAGGAGCTGGGGAAGAAGTACTGTTTGAATGCAAACTATCAAGGACTTCATGGTGAGTAAAAATCATCCTCTACCAATTGAGGCTGTCTTTCCTTCTTGCACTCATCCTAAAGAGGACTGGATCCATTGTAAACCAAAATTATTCTGGTTCATTTCATCTACAGTCTTACAGCTGGTGCTATTTTCAGGACAGTTCCTTCATAACTGGAATAATATCCAATCAATTGCCACTGGAATAATAGCCCAATCTCACCATTTACAAGTACCTTTGGTCTTCCTTTAAGGATGAGCTCACAGTTTAGGAGCCTCTTTGGAAATATGAATATATCTCTGTTGTGTGAGTAGATATTTTCAAGGATTAATGGCTCTGCTAGGACAAAGACAATATTTCTAAAACAAATGAAATTCTAATTCTTCAAATTTTTCACATGCAAATTAGATCTGCAAATACATCATTCTGAGGATCCCCCCCCCTTTCCCCAGGCATAAAGGCAATAGGTTTTGCATTCATTAACATGATCTCCAAAGTCAAGTCTTTGTTGTTGATACTCCTCTTCTTAATTATTTTGAACCTGGCAGGCATCAGTCGCTAACCTTCCCTCAAGTAAGGCTGATCTCCCAATGACCTATCATTATCTTGAGCAAACCTCAATTTATAGCAACAAAGAAATAAAAATTAAATCGTGCGGTTGACATTTTCTATCAGTGAAACAGACTTTTCCAGTGCATGAACTGCTAATGGGAATCTGCGGTAATGTCTGTCTTTTGTTTTTCCTGGTGTTTATAGGTTACATTTTTAAATGTACTTGTGGAGCCTCTGTACAGCGGGTTGGTTTCCTGAAGAAGAAAAAGAAAAAGAAAGCTTCATTTGGAGGTACATGAATTTTTCTAGGACTCTATTTTGGTAGTTTAAAATAATTTCACTGTTAAAAAATGTTCTGACCAAAAAAAAAGCCATTTTGAGACTTCATTTGTATCATTTTGTTATTATTTTGTGTTGGATTCATAGTTTTTTTCATGTACACCTTTTTTATTTTAAGTCAGAAATATCCTGAAATATTGTGATGGACAATTTAGGAAATCTTAATGTTCTTGGAATTGATTCATAGTTAAGAAAATATCTTGTGTCCTCATGGTATTATTGGACTTTTAAAAAATATATACAGAATGAATATGCTTTAATGATGCTAGCTAAACTGCTCCTTGTCTAGAAATCCATCTTTTCCATACTATACCAGAATTTTTCTTAGTGATGCTATGTGGATTTCATGGAACACAACAGTCTTCAGAGAATCAAAAAGACAGGTGACCCACAGGACAATGGAGAGATACATAGAGAGGTACATTACTTATCATGACTTGAATGCATAAAATGGAATGAGATCATCAACAAGGAGAGGTGTGGCCAGAGCAAAGAGGTGGGCTGTCTATGTAGGAAGAGGGAGGGATAACAGATGGTCCAAATAATGCTGTTGTTTCCACCAAATATTAAAAGATCTAAGAAAGTTTCTAGCATAAACAGGTCCTTAAGGGAGGATTTATGAATGATTATGGACATGAATCCTCAGAGTGAGAAATGTGGATTGGTTTCTATCCTGTCATGGATGAAACAATGAAAAATTCAAGTTTATGAATACCAAGTAGTGTACTAAATGAACAATATTTAGTCCAATCTTTGTGGTATTCTAGACTATGGTCAAGTATACCTTGGTCAAGTAAGTCTTTCTTTAGATTACCAAAGCTTACAACCTAAGTGTCGTGCTCACTTTCTCTCACTCTCCAGATCTAAATCATTTAGCAATTCCTCTTAATTCTACTTACTTTACAAACTGTCATCGATTTCTTTATTTCTTGCAATATACTCCCCCTTTCTTCTCAAAGATGGCACCACTCTGGTCCAGGTTCTTATCACCTCTTGCTTGGACTAACACATTAGCCTGCAGGTTATTCTCCTTTGTCTCTCCCCCTTCTAGTCCATTCTCCATTCGGCTAATTGATCTTCCTAATACAGAGGTCTAAGCATGCTACCCATCATATTCATTAAACTTCACTAGTTCTCACTTATCTGCAGGATCAAATATAAACTCCTCTGTTTAGCTTATAAAGAAAGCCCTCCTCTTCCTTTTTCACTCTCCTACCCCAAATAATTTTCCTACTCCTGAAATTGTCCTAAAAGAGTATTTGGTTTGAATTTCAACTTTTCCCTTGTCATAGTCTACATTTGTATTAAACTTATTTCAGTAAATGGCATATATCCCCTCTCCCTCACTAACTAGGAGATCATAAATTCCTTGAGCATAGGAATTACGTCATTTTGCATCTTATTTCCCTAGCACCTAATACAAATACATAGTAAAAATTGTTTGTTGAATGAATTCAAAAGAAAAGAAAAAAAGATGTTTTGGGCAAAATTAACAAGGTTTTTTAAAAAAAATGATATAAAAATACAGTGGAAATTATGATCCTAAACCTGAAATCTCTAGCAAATCTCTTTACCTATTTCTTTTCTCTCTTGGCTGCTAAACTTCCAGAAAGAATAGCTTCCATATCATTTCCATCCTCTTCCTCTTCGGCCCTCTGCAATCTGTCCTCTGTGATCACTTTACTAAAACAGTTCTTTTTAAGGTGATTAGTAACATATTAATTCCAAAAATTGAATGCCATTTCTAAATCTCCATTTTCCTTGACCTTTTGTTATTATTTGCAATTGCTGACCTCCCCTTCCTTCTTTTTTTATTTAAAAAAATTTTTTTTAACCCTTAACTTCTGTGTATTGGCTCCTAGGTGGAAGAGTGGTAAGGGTGGGCAATGGGGGCCAAGTGACTTGCCCAGGGTCACACAGCTGGGAAGTGTCTGAGACCCGGATTCGAACCTAGGACCTCCCGTCTCTAAGCCTGACTCTCAATCCACTGAACTACCCAACTGTCCCCCTCCCCTTCCTTCTTAATTATTTTTCTTCCCTTTATTTGTGACACCACTCTCTTTCATCCTTCCTTTGCAGATTCTTTCCTGGGTTCACCTTCCTACTCATTTTTAATTTGGATGTGCTCCAAGGCACTTTCCTAACATTCTCTTCTCTATGTAATCTGCTTTCAGTCATCTCGCCCACTCCAGTGGGTTTCAGCTATGACTTCTGTCAGTGACTCTCAGTTATACACGTCTAGCTTTTATTTCTTCCTTGAATTCACACATATATTTCTATAGAACTTGCTGGACAGCTCTACCTGGATGCCCCTCCATCATAGAATTACCTTCAAAATATAAAATCAACTTATTTCTTCTTAAACCTGACCCCTTTTCTAATATTTCCTATTTCTCTTGATGGAGTAATTATCCCCCCACCCCCCTACCCAACTCCATCCTCAGCCTCACAATTTTAGAGTAATTCTTTAATCTCTCCTATCCCTTTCTCATTCCAATTAGCTACCTGAGAAGTGTCTCTTTAAATATATCCCCTCCCCTCTAGTAATACTACTGACTCATTAGTTCAGGCTCTTATTACCTCTCCCCTGGATTATTATAATAGTCTCCTAACTGGTCTTCCTGCTTCCAGTCTCTTTCCCCTACAATTCATACTCTCCATAATTGCCAAAATAATCTTTGCGATGTGTAGGTCTGCATGTTACTCCTCTGCTCAAAAAAATTCTGTGACTTCTTATTGCCTTTGAAGGAAAAACACAAGTTTTTTTCTGATTCTTGAGACTTTCCACAATTTGATCCCAATCTCATTTCATTCTATTACTCTTTACCTACTTTTTACACACTCCTCCCACACTATATAACTCTTCCCAGATATGACTGCCCCCTTCTATCTCTACAAATTCAGGAAAACCAACTTCCATGCCATTGGATTCCACTCCTATTTGGATTGTAATATTCTTGAGGGTAGACATTGTATTATATTTAATCTTTGAATTCCCCAACTAATATAATACCTGGAATATAATAAGCACATATTTTCCACAATCATATTGAAAAAAGTCATAGGCATTTTGACCAGGAAAGAGTCATACAGATGACTGAGTAATCCTCTCAGTTTCCTAAGGAAGAGTGTGAGATTCATATTGCAGAGTGGAATTGTAGCTGCAGAGAGGGGTTCAGGTCACGGCTCAGAATTCCATGGGGTGCCTCCGATAACTCTGAGAGAGGGGGCAGTTAAAGGCAGTTGGGTCCTGGGTGGAGAGTAGGCAGGACACTCTGCTTGCTGGGTCTTGGTTCCTCTTGGGGCTTGAGGCTTGAATCTGAGCAAAGCCATTTTTCTCCCAATTGATTAGAGGTTTAATGATAAGGTGGGAATGGGAAGGATAAGGTCTGGGAAGCCCTAAAACTGTTATGTCCAAGCAGCCCCTTTCCCCAAAGGGGAAAGGTAACTTGAATGGCTAATCTGTTCTCTATCCCTATAAATATTTTTCCTCCATGTCTAAATAACTAAACAGAGGTAAACTATGATGTAATTTGAATGCTAAATCAAGGTAAAGCAGGTTGGCAGCTAGAAACTAAAATGGCTTTGCTAAGATTCAAGCCTCAAGCCCCAAGAGCAACCCAGGACCCAAGACCCAGCAAGCAGAGTGTCCTGCTTATTCTCCACCCAGGACCCAACTGCCTTTAACTGCCCCCTCTCTCAGAGTTATCAGGGGCACCCTATGGAATTCTGAGCTGTGACCTGAACCCCTCTCTGCAGCTAGAATTCCACTTTGCAATATAAATCTCACAAAGTCTGAAGTTGAAAAGGTTTAAATGACTACCTAAGATGAGATGAGAAGGCAGGTCTCCTGATGAAATTCAGATCTTTTTTTTTTTTTTTTTTTTTTTTTTTTGCTACATGATGTTGCATGGAAAGAAAACCTCGAATTCTGCCTTATTCTTTGAATAGTGAATGTTCTTGGTCTGTTTTTCAGAGTTCTGAGGATTAATGGTGTCTAAGAATCAGTGATGGCTTGAATTTTGCTACAAAGCTGGCTCAAACTATCCTGGAACAGGAAGTAAAGAAACCTAAGAGGTTCTGTGATCATAGTGGGCAAAGAAGACAGAAATGAAAAGCTGTTTTCAAAATTCAGGAGTCCAGCTACCAGCCCCTCTACCATAAAATTTTCAGCATTATAATCTATAAAAATTATAGTTATTGAAAGAGAAATAAGCAGCGGGACTAGAAACAAGATTCTAAATGGAAAATATTCCTTTTTTTAGGGAGTGAATAAGAAGTTAGGGTGAGGATCTGGAGTTGGGAAATGATGGGAGTGTAAATTTCCTGGGATATCTAGATCAAATTGTTACCAGGGTAAGGATGAAGGGTATCCTTTTGTGAGCTGTGCTTATTTTGCAGGAATGAATTAAAACATATATATTAAGACTTAAGTATTTGTTTTTCCCTCAACTAGTTTCCTCCAAATCCTAAGAAATTTGCCCCCACTCTCCCACCCTGGGGCAGAGAGAGGAGTAATGATATGATATAAAATAAATTAGTTTAGTCAAATAGTAAAATATATTAGTTGTTTAAATAAGACACAACCAATGAAATAAATGCATACTAGATATTGGCTGAATAAACGTTTAGGAAAGGGATGTGTATGTGTGTGTATATAACATGAGAGAGAAAAAGATAGAAAGTGAGAGATTTGGCCAGTTGCTAGGTAACTCTAAGCAAATTACAGAATCATGGATTTAGAATTGGAAGAAACCATAGATGGCATAATCCAAGTATTTGACTGAACCTTAAAAAAAAAAGACCTTAAAAAGGTTAAATGATTTACCCAAGACCATACAGGTAGAAAATGGCATAGAAGGGATTAATTCAGGTCTTTTGGTGCACAGACTCCAAATTCAGTGCTAAGTTCTTTATCTCCAAATCAGCACACTTCTACTGTACCATGTTGTTCCCTAGACACTCAACCACTATTTATCTCAGTTTCTTTATCTGTAAAGGAATACTACTATCTATATTTTAGGGTTATGGTTGAACATTCTTTGCAAACCTTAAAAGACACATATAAATGAGCTCCCATATAATATAAGCTTATATGTACACACTGCCCTCTTGAGTTGCTCATAAGTAATTATTTTCCCCTTTTAAATAAGCTTTCCCTTTGAAATACCACTTCATGGAATTTTCTCATTTTGTGGAAAATCAGTAGCCCCATCCTTTTTTCAGATAAAGAAAGTATACAGCTGTTGAGGGTATGAAGCCCTGAGTTCATCTCTTTTAGTCAAACAGGAATAAAAGAACTACTATAAAAGGTGAAAGGTACATCCTTTAGTTTGTATAACTTATTGTTGTTCAGTCATTCAGTAATATCTGATTCTTTGTGACTCCATGATCCATACTGTTTATGGAGTTTTCAGGGGTAGGATATTGGAGTAGTTTGCCATTTCCTTCTCCAGGGGATTAAGGTAAATAGAGGTTAAATGACTTGCTCAGGGTCACATGTCTAGTAAGTGTTTGAGTCTGAATTTGAACTCAGGATTTCCTAACTAGAGACCCAATACCCCACCCACTAAGTCTCCTTGCTGCCTCTTGCATGTCTAACAAAATTCAATGAACCGGTTTTTAGAAAAGGGGGAAAAACCCTGATAAATAGGAAAACTCTTTGTCATGATCCACTGATTTCTTAATGATTGCCAAACTATAAAAAGCAGTCTTGATTTGCTTAGTGCAGCAGAAATCAATTCATGGCTAGAGAAATGTCAGATGGAACATTTTTTCACCTCTCAGGTTAATGACTTGAGAACTTTGAAATCAAAGATGAATTTAGCCTCCTTTTCTTCAATTTTCTAAAAAGAAAAATGAGTCATAGCCATACAAAAATTATAGTCTTGTCAAAGCAGCTAATTTCTGTCCTGTTTCTTGGATTCTATTATATACATTCTTGGGAGATTCCCTTTATCTTCTGTTTACTTTCTCAGGTTTTGAGTGGCAAGCACTGCTGCATCTAGAGATTAATGATTGTAGCTTCTGTATGAAGAGAAATGAATGGTCACTGTCTTCCACTGGGCTGCTGAGTGCCATTTTAAGATCAGGTGAAATTCAAATTTTGAAGAAGAAAGTTGTTTTGGGTAAAACTTGAATTTAACTCAGAACCCCAAAACAGGTCCAAAGACCAGCTTCTAAAAGTAGGGTATTTATATGAGTGGAACTTGAGATGAATTATGTGAAATAAATCTGTTTTGCATCTTGAGTGAGTAATCATTATCTAGTCAGAGCATGAACATTAAACATTTGTTATTCAAAGAAACTCAGTTTGGCAAGGAAATAATATTTTTCATTTCATTTATGCTTCATAATGTGTATTGCCCCATTCTGGGCGAAGAAACAGAATAAAATTCAGCATTTGAATTTCAATCATGTCTTACATCCTGGGTAAGAACAATTCATGTTTTGGAGAAAATTAACTGTTAATTAAATTATTATTTAAAAGATATAAATCTTTTGTTGGCACTCATGTCTTTTTTATGAAAACATAAAACATGCTGATTAGTAGATACACATCATATAATTGCCCAAGTGTTTGTCTGCAGTACACGTGCTTATTATTTAATGGAGGAACCAATCAAGAGCTGTGCATGGTAGTACACACAGCGGGCTTGGGCTTTTATGTTCCTCAAACACTCGCCCCATGGGAGCATCAGTATTGAGAGTCCCTAAGTCTGAGCACAGGCTTCCTGTAATGAATCCCCTGGAATCTCTTCCCATTACATGGGGCTGGGGGTGTAAGATCCTTCCTGTAATTATGTTGATGTTTTCTGTATATATGTTAGATACTCCAAGACTCTATATTTAAATTTTTTGTTTGAGGGTAAACAAAGGGTACCTAACTCCTTTCATTCTTTGTCTCCCTAGGAGGAAGTAAACAGTTGTAGAGTTAAAGGCCAATAAGGTCAAAGGAAGCTCAAATGACTAGAGAAACAGAGGTGGGCAAAGAAAAGAAGGTTTTAGTTTTGTGGAAGGTTTGGGCAGATTTCTGGGGGAAGGACTGTTTGGAAAATTCAATTTACATCCAGAAAAGGAAGGTAGAGTTTGTTCAGAGAGCTGGACAAAAGGAACCAGAAGAGACTGGACTTGGGAGCTGGTTAAAAGTATCCATACCAAAGGAATAATCTTCTAAGTTGCACAAGTCTGTACTCTACAACTAGGTAAGCATAGCTGTAACTGCCCATATGTACACAGTTTATATTCTTATACTATATATTTTTGCTGGAAGCAGTAGACCCAAGAGGATAAAGTTCTAGGTTTGGAGTCAGGAATACTGAGGTTCAAATCTTGACTCTCAAATCGTGATGCAGACACATGCTTGTTGTGTGACTGTTGGTAAAATTCTTAATCATTATGGTCTTCAGACAACTTTCCAGTCCTTATACATTGAACCATAGAAGTAGGGGGAAAGAATTTCCACACATTGTCCCTTGATCCCCTGACAAGAATTCCATACATTGCTGAAATGTTTCAAGTAAAAATCTTCGTTACTCTAGTAAATTAATTTTTGTTATACTGAAGAATTATCATTGTAGTAGTAATACTTTGTGCCTTGCATGAAATAGGTGCTTAATAAATATTGAACCAAATTCAATAATAAGTTACTGATTAATGAAGAGGATTATAGATGACAAGGATTATAATATTAAAGATCTCTAGCTGGAAGGTCCTCAGAGGAGAAAGGTTACTAACACTCAAAGTGATGGTTTAAAAAAAAATAAGCCTTAAAGTGCTGGCAGCAAAGACATATATATGGCTATGTGACTGGGCAAAAAATTTAACCTGTCAAAAGACCCAGGTTAACTCTCAAATACTTTAACTGATTCTCACTGGACATGAGGCAGTGTGATTAAGTGGATGGAAGGCTAGCTTTGGAATCAGGAAGCCATAGATTCTCTCATTTCCCTATTAGCTATGTGACCTTGTTGGCCTCTCTAGTCACCCATTTTCTCATCTATAGAATGAGGGAATTGGACTAGCTGATCTCTTAGTTATAAGTCTATTATTCTTTTCCTCCAACCACAAAAGGGACTTTCTGGGAGCCCAGGATCTCAATGTCCTATACTATGGTGTTTGGTTGCCCTTTGGTTAAACAGAAGCTTCCTTCAAAGTGTAAAAAAAATAAAAGGGTACAAAAAACTTGCAATCTCTTCTCTCCCCCCACCAAAGTGGCAATAGGAATCTCTACTATTAAGATTTCTGGATTATTCTGATTCTTTCCATTTTCCCACAAAGGGACGGTCAGGAAAGTTGTGAAGTCAATGAAGTTTTGTTGTTGATCCTACCTACCATCCCAAGAAAATGTATACTGGTCCAGAAATAATTTAGGCCACAATGATGGCAAAAACGAAGCATCTGAGCAAAAAGAAAAGTTTTTCGACCAAAAGGAATTTAATGACTTTTTCTTTTATCTTTTCAAATTGTGTTTTTAGAAGAATTTGTATTTGGAGGGAAACAGTCTTAGATAAGTTGCAGAACATTTACAATCTACAATTGTCGATAGATTCCTTTCCTTCACTGGGAATTTTGTACACTGATGAAATCACAGGTCTGGATAAAAACAAAAACCAAACAAAAAACTGCTCCAATACTACAAAAGCCTTTTAAAAAGACCAAAAACACTAGGGATAATGTATTATTGTTGGTGTCAAAAGATGAGTAGGTGAGAGGCAAGTCTAACTCAAAGGTGGGACAATATTGGTTTAAATCCCACCTCTGACATTTGGCTATGTGACTTTGGGTAAAACATCTAACCTCTCAAAAACCCAGATTAACTCATAAATACTTTAAATTGCTAAGTACCTGTTTATCTGCATTGTCAGAGGGAATTTCTTAAGCCGATTGATTCACAGGCCTTGTTTGAAAAAAAAAACAACAAAAAAATACATGGAGGAGGTGAATGTGCTTTGCACTGTTTTTCTAGGGGTGGTAAAGGACTAATTCACATTCTCTCACATGCTTCTCCTTGTAACCAATGCCAGGTAATCCATAGCTCCATTTTGTCCCACTGGGGACATTTTATCTGGAGTTCAAAATATTGGACAAATTTCATTGTCCTGTATTACGATGACATTGGTTTGAAATGATTCCTTAAAATAGTCATGCCATAAACATGTCCTTTCTCCATATTATATTTATCTAATAAAAGGAAATCCCATTCTCTTGACATATTAAAGGTAGATCCAAAAGTATCAGGAGGTAGAATTAAGGTGAGAAACAAATCTGTAGGATAAAGGACCGTTTGCCTTAATAAACCAACTGCAGTGGCAAAGTATGTGCTTTGATATTCCCCCCAACACATACACACACACATAAATTAATTGCTATTAGATACATAGATGTAATATTATGGTAATGACAGGAAATTAAAGCCATGAGATTATTTTCATGTGTCTCCAGAGAACTAATTAGGTATCATAAGGAAATTGTAAGAGCAATAAGCCAAAATCGAGTTCTGCTAGATGCTTTTCTGCTGGAAAGTGTAGTCACCTAAATGTCATGTACTTTTTTTTTCAAAGTTGATAGATTTTCAGGTAGCTGTTTATATCATGTTGCTATAACATATCAAAAAGGCTTTTTTTAAAACTAACATGTCATTGTTGCATATTATGAGAAATAGGGAGGCATTTCCATGGAGAATGGTGTGAACCGTGATGCCATTTATGCACATGATTACACTTGCTATAATATAGCCCCTTTGTGGAAACACTTAGAAATAGCTTCTGTGCTGCATCAAATGAAGCTCTGAGTCCTGGGGTAAGCCCTTGGTAATTCAGAGATTCCTACACAGAGGAGGGCCTCCACTCCCTAAGGATTTCCTGAGACTCTCAGAAGAATCCAAAAAATAAACATAAAACATGGGAGTCAGCTAGCCACAGTCAAGCAACTCAAGGGGATGGTATTTCTCATTCCCTCTACAGTAGTACAACAACCATGAGAGATATACATTGGATTTTCTTCGGGAAGTGCAGCTAGTTACAAAGGATTGGAAAGAAGTAAGGGATTCTGCCTTTCTTAAGGTAGTAGAAAAACCCTGAGTGAGCTGTAGGATGGGGGATTTCCCCACTACTCCCATTTCCCACAGGTCTTCTTTCATTGACAAACAAACAAAAGGACATTGTCAGTATGTTCCCAATGAACTGTTATCAGCTTCTATGTCAAGTCACCTACCATTTGCCATTTGGCCTTTGATCTTTCAGCTTCAAATTTGGCAACTTCTTTACGGTCATGAAATAATACTAACAGCTTCCATATGCAAAGGAGGACAATCCCAATAAGAAGAATGGCAAGAGATACTCCCAACATTATCATCAGAATATTGGGAGGCTCTGGACAATCTGTGGAAACAAAGCAAGTCATATTTAGAATATAGCTAATGTATTTCCCTCACTGATGGAAGAAAAGGATTTCCACATAGGTTTTCCAATTATATTTTTCATAAAGGGGGAAGTATTGAGGCTCAACCTTTCTCTGTTTTAGTTTAAAGAATTTTTAAATGAGTAATTAATTTGGGGGAGTACATCCCTCTATTTTTAAAATAAGATAAATAGGAGAGAAGAAAGATTTTACATATGTAAACAATTTGAATATTTCCTAGATGGTTGATGCATTATTACTTGAATTCTCAGTTGCCTATTGGCAATGCACATAGAAAATGAATGGTAAGTGTAACATGGTTCATAGGCTAAAATAAAAATGTGAAATCCTAAAGAAAAATGAAGAAGTAAACAGTAAGTATTCACTTTTCATTCATTCTCAATTTTCTTTTACCATGCAAAAATCTAGGATCACAAATTTAGAGTTGGAATGAAACTTGGAGTCCTTTTAGTCCAACACGTTCATTTTATAACTAATTCCTTGGATAGGACAAAAATTCAAACATGACATTTCCTCTAAATATTTTTTTCTGGAATATTCATAGTATCTTAGGGCTAGGATCACCCACCTACTTTATTCCCTCATTTTACAGATAAGGAAAGAGAGCGAGAGTCCAGATCAATGAAGTGAATCCTTCAGTTATTTATGCCGTAGAAGAACCCGAGTCCTGCTGCCTAATCCAGGAGTCTTCACATCATACCACTTTCTTTGGTAATCAGAAAAAGGATCATAGTTTTCAAATTGTATTCTGTTTTCCCAAAACAGAGTGCCATGTATATGAATATAGGCTAAATATTACTCTAGCTCTACTGATGATATCAAGGATAATTTAAAATTCATACAGCTCTTTCCTTCTATTATTCAACTAGTATTGATGGCAGAGTAAGCAGTAATTCTCACAGTATGCCCTGGAGATAGTATACATTTCTTAATAAAACATTGTAATTAAACCCCTGTTTTCCTTTTATGAAAATATGTGATAAATAGCCACAAAAATGATCTGCAGATCTCTACAAAAAAAGAACAACATGATATCTACAGACAAAACCAGTTATATTTATTTAAACTTCTTGATCAGTTCATAAACAAATACTTGTTAATGGATGAAAAAGCATTTAAGTGCTTAATATGTGTCAAAAATTGTACTATGTGCTAGGTATAGAAACAGAAAAGTGAGACAGTCCATGACCTTGACAAGCTCATATTCTAATTGCCTAAGACAACACATATGGAATAATTTATATTATTGAAGAAATGAACAATTTTTGTAAGTTTTAAGAACTCTGATCAGTACAATAATCAATGATGATTCCAGAGGATATACGGTGAAGAATATTACTCATACTTGGCAGAGACAGGCTAAATTTGTAGGACTAAATTGCAGAATGAGACATATATTTTTGGATGTGGCCAATACAGGAATTTGTTTTACTTGACTATTCATATTGGTGACAAAGACTTTTTCCCCCTCCTCCCAGCTGAGGATGTTGGGAAGGACAAAAAATAAATGACTATTATAAGAAAGTTGTTTTAAAAAAGAAAAATAGGGGTGTGGCAAAATTGTGATACTCATGCATTGCTGGTGGAGCTGTGAACTGATCCAACCATTCTAGAGGACAATTTGGAACTGTACCCAAAGGGCAACAAAATTGTGCCTACCCTTTGATCTATTAATACCCCTATTAGGTCTATATCCCAAAGAGATTTTTTAAAGAGGCAAAAAGACCTACTTGTACAAAAAATTTATAGCTGCTATTTTTGTGATGGCAAAGAATTGGAAATTGAAGGGATGTCCATTAATTGGGGAATGGCTGAACAAATTGTGGTATATGATGGTGATGGAAGACTCCTGTGCTATAAGGAATGATACACAGGATGATTTTAGAAAGAGCTGGAAAGACCTATATGAACTGATGCAGAATGAAATAAGCAGAACCAGGAAAACATTATAAATAGTAACAGCAATATTGGGGAATGATTGAATGTGACAGATAGCTATTCTCAGCAATACAAAGATCTAGGACAATTCTGAAGGATTTAGGACAAATCATGCTATCCCCTTTCAGAGAAAGAACTGTTGGAGTCAGAGTGCAGATGAAGGCATACAATTTTTCAATTGTTTATTTGGGATTATGTTTTGGGGTTTGGGTTTTATAAGATTACTCACAAAAACGAACCAATATGGAAAAAATAAATAAATGTAAAAAAAGAAAAAGAAAAGAAGGTTTGACTTTATTGTTGGAAAGGTCAGGTAGTATTAGGATCTGGCAAGCAAAACCATGGATCTTAGAGATAAATGGTAGGGAAGATGATCCCCAACTAATGTCAGGAATGGACACCATAGTTTGAGATAGAGTGGGGCACTGGGTTACTTCAGGCAGAGGTAAGTATGGGGTTTTGGAAATATAAAGAGAGATTTTCTAAATTTCCTGCTGTCACAGAGCTCCCTGGATAACTTAGGGAAAATGAAATTTGCATACACAGTGACTACAATTCAAGGAAGAGTATGATGGGTAAACAAATCATAGTAGTGATTTCAGTGAAGAGATAGAATTTTTCCTTGGGAGGCTGAAGGAAGGATTCTTGGAGGAGGGGACCTTTGAAGGGACTCCAAACAAAAAGAGGGATGTCAAAAGGAAGAGATTGTAAGATGGGTGGAGTCCACTCCATGCACTGGAGATGACACAAGCAAAGACATAGAGAAAGCATGTGGAAAATGAGAATGGGGCCAGAAAAGAGTTCAGTTTGGCGGTATTGTAGGGATTTAATGAGTAGAGTCATACATATAAGAGGAATATGTCATGCTGCTTATATGAAAAAAGATCTATAGCAGTTTTGAATCTGGGTGGGCCTAATGACCCCCTAACAGCATGATGCCTGGGCTGTGTGCTTTTGTTCTCCAGCCAGGAGATTCATGTTGCCAGTAAATGCCTTATAAGGGGATTATAAAGAATTAAGTAAGGGACCTAATGAAAAGGTTTGGGTATGTATTGAAGATCTAAAGATTGCATTCCGGCAAAAATAATGAAATAGGGCTGTATTTAATAGGTTAGTGACACCACATTGAAGTAAGCAGCAGGTCTGTGTGCTATTGAGAACATGTGTGCTTCCTGCTCAAACCCCACATCCCTGACTTAAGTAATGACTGGGGAGGAAGACACCATAGCAACTGCCTATAGTAATAAAAACCCAGTGAGAATTGTACCTAAGCACCCGCAGTCAGAATATGAATTAGGAAAGCTCTTCAGTGCAGGAAAATGGGCTGGGACAGCTGAAATCATTATTCTGAAATATCTGAAGTCAAAGGCAATGACAGCTACATCTTAAGAAAACATTTTAGTCTAAACATGAATTGAAAGAGAGAGGGAGAGACAGAAAGACAGAGACTTAGTCATGTCAAATCAAATCAACAAACCATTTATTATGTACCTACTATGTGTCAACCACTGTGCGGAGCACTTAGATACAAAGGCAAAACCCAAATCAAACACAAAAAAAGCCAGTTCCTGCTCTCAAGGAGTTCTCTGTCACAGACAGACACATAAAGACAGAGCTAGAGACAGAGATACACAACCACAGACAGAAAGACAAAAACAGAGAGAGAATGCACGTGTACAATAGTCTTTTCTATCCTTTGGGTTTTTTTTTGTTTGTTTTTTTGGAAATTAAGACTGAGACAGCAAGTGTCAGGGAAAGAACACTGAACCACTGACCTGGACTCTAGCTCTGGCTCTGTTGTCAAATACTTGTAGGACTTTTGAGATGTCCCTTCACCTCTCTGGGGCAGATTTCCCTCATCTGGACTACAAAAAGAGATTGTTAGGGCTAGATAATCCTCAGGGAATATACAGTTGGACTATACTATTTTACAGAGAAGTGAATTTCCTGGCGTCACATAGATAAACCCAGAGGCAGAGCTGGCATCTCTGTGGGTAAAGCACTCGGCTTGGAGTCAGGAAGACCTGACTTCCAATCCTGTCTCAGAACTTACTATGTTACCCTGAGCAAGTCACTTAACCTCTGCTTCAGTTTCTTTATCTGTAAAAGGGAAATAATAATAGCATGTACCTTGGAATTATTGGGAGGATAAAATGAGATAATATTCTAAACACAGTGCCTACCACATAATGGGTGCTGTATAAATGTTAACTATTATCATTATTATTAAACCTATGCTTCTTACTTTTCCTCTCTCTGCTTTGGACTTGAGGATTATCTATTCAAACCCCTTCATTTTTCAGATGAGAAAATAGACAACTACAGATGCTAAATGACTTTCCCGTGGCCACAGTCAAGGCAACTAAGCCAGGATTCTTAGCATGTCTTCTGAATTGAAACCCAACATTCTTTCTCTTCCATTGTTCTCTTTTCCCTTCAGCCTCTTGGAATCCCTATCACCCTGCAAGACTTAATTCTTTGTCTGATCTTTCCCAGTTGTTAGAGCTCTCCCTCCACCCAATAACATCATATACATTTTGTATATTTTCCCTCTTCCCCTCCCCACAGACTTTAAGTTCCTGAAAGGCCAAGACTATTTCACATTTTTTTTTTTGGTATCTCCATAGCTCTCTTACCTTCATTCATCCACCATTCACATTCTGGTAGATGGAGTCAACCCAATGGAAAAGATGCTAGAGGAAATCCTTTCCCTCAGCCTTTCTATCAATCTTCCCTTTTTCTTCACTTCTGACTAGGTCTGACCCAACTATCCTCATGAGAAAGACTGCAGTGACCCCATTCTGCTTTCCTAATGGATCTTGCTCTTATTGTAGGGTGGTCGTGGCCATTCACACACCTAGGATGAGCAAGTACAATCCTTCTAGTAATATGGAGGATCTTACCACTATGCTGTATGGGCTATTAAGTCCTGTGACCTATCCTATCAAATTCTTCTGACCATCTGGCCTTACTTTTTTTCGTCACCCACCCCCATTTCCCCCTCTCTCCTGTTACCACCCCCTTCCCTTGTCTTATTTACCCTCATACTTCTCTATAGGATTAGATAGGATTCTATAACCTGATAAGTATGGTTGTTATTCCCTCTCTGAGCCAGTTATGATGAGAGTAAAGTTTAAGCATTGCCTGTCGCCACCCTTATCCTCCTTTCCACTGTAATAGTTTTTCACTCCTCTATAGGTTAGATAATTTACCTCATTCCCTCTCTCCCTTCCCTTTTCTTTTCATGCAATCCTCTTTTTTGCCCCTTGATTTTATTTTTGGATATCATTTCATCCTAATCAACTTACTTTTCCACCCTCTGTTTAAGTATACTCCTAACTGCTTTACTACTACTAAGAATTGTAAAGAATTATAAATATCCCCTTGCCATTTAAGAAAACATACAGTTTGACCCCTTTTTGAGGCCCTTAAAATTTCTCTTTCTTATTTGCCTTTTTAGGTTTCTTTTGGTCTTGTGTTAGGTCTTCAAATTTTCTGTTTAAGCCTAGTCTTTTTCTCAGGAGTGCCTATCTGGCCTTACTATCTTTCCTGTTGCTGCACCATCCAAATCCCCATGTATTGTCAGGGGACCTGTTGGTACACTCTTAAGGATTCCTGGGCATCGTCATCACTGTGTTGCTGAAACTTGATGGTTCTCCAGGCTTTGCCGTCCACTTAGCTTATGAGTCCTTTTTTTTGTATTGACTTGCCATATTAGAATATGAGGTCCTCAAAAGTAGGGATTGGTTTGCTTTTCTGAACATTTAGCACAGTGTTTGTCAAATAGTAAATGCTTAATAAATGCTTTTTGTTTGCTCATTCATTCACTCATGGTTCACTTATTCCTAATGCCTAGTACATAGTAGGTTCTTATTGAATTAAATTGAATAGATATAAAACCACTCATTCAGTGGTAAAGCACTAACTTGAAGAATTAGATTTCTTAGAATATATGGTTTGAACCTCCATGCCAATTTACCTATCTTCTGTATCATTAGTGAAGCTCTTGGATAAAGCCAATCCATTTCCTAGTGTCATCGCCCTGTTTCCACTACCATCAAACACATTACCTCAACCTATGTTCCTGTAGCCAACTTTCAGTGTTGTGCATCTTTTCTGAGAACTGAATCTTGGTTAGGCCTTCTCATTAGGACATCATTTGAAAACATATTCAAACCTTTGAATAAGTGTCTTTCCATTCTTTGGAAGGCATAAATTCAATACCACATTATATCCAAAATTTGGAAATGTTTCTCTTTACAAGTGATCCAAAAATGGATCCAAGTTCTTTTAACCTTTTGTAAACAATATCTCCTACCCCTGACAACACATTTCTAGATATTTACCTTTCTGGTTTATGCTATGAAGGACTGTTCTTCCCTCTTTATCTGTGGTCATCAGGAATGTAATAAGGCAGTCATTTTCTCCTTGCAAAGTACAGGAAACAGAATTTTCCTTTGAGAAATCTGCAGGGAAAGGAACCACCCACTAGGTCAAATACAATTTCAACATTGATGAAGAATAACAACACATGGCATAGATGAGCATGAGATTAATGCACAAAAGAGAGTTTTCAGTAATTGCAGTGTGGGAATAGAAAAGTCCCAGGAATAGGAGAGTTTTAATGCTATTTTCAATCCCACTCCTTTCTCTCCAAATGAGTTTTAAGTTTTCCTCATGTTTCAGGAAATGGTTTCAGATAAATTCCATCAGCACTGACCATCAAATGCCCCTATCAATCTGCTATATTCTGAATCTCAATGCATTGAAAATACTTCCAAGACAGGTGCCACCAGCTGCCAGGGGAATAGAATAGTTCTGACTATACCGAAGAGTGAGCAGTATGTTCTCTTTGGCTGGGAGCTTCTGGAAGAAAGCAATTCTTTGAGATTATATTTCGGAGAAGATAATTCACATATTAGACTGACACTGATACTTTGAAAAAGGTTTGAAAAGGGTTATCCATTTATTCATCCCACAATGCAGTTCTAGAAGACTGTATGTATGGCATATACTGTCACAATAGTAAACACAAATTAATAACAGAAGCTTGGGGATTGTGGGAACATATGATTCAAGGGTCACTGAATAAAAAAGTAATCTGAGCCAACAGGTTGCCTTCCGTTTAATACATTTCTGTAAGAGAATTTGATCCTGCTTTTCTCAAACTTCTTCCAAATACTGAACCTTTCAGACTGAGCTTATTCAAGAGGAAGGTATAAAATTTTAGCACCGAAGATGAAAAGGAAATATTATGATTGGTTTGAGACCCAGGATATACTTCTTTCTAGCCAAAAATTCCAGACCAATGGCTTCTATGTAGGAATTTTCTCCTAGAAACATTATGCTTGATAGTTGTTTCTAGTAGATTGACCCTCATAAGCCAGAAGGCTCTTTCTTCTTTTAAACTCTTACTTTTGGTCCTAGTATCAACTGTAAGGCATAAGGGTAAGGACTAAGAAGATGGAGCTAAGTGACTTGTCTAGGGTCTCACAACTAGGAAAGACCTGAGGCCAGTTTTGAACTCAGGGTCTACTGACTTTAGATCTGACTCTCTATATACTGTGTCACCAATTGCCCCATCAGAAGGTTTTCAATATTTTTGTTACCTTTTAGGCAACTCCTAAAATACCCCATTTATTGATTTGTCGATAAAGTTTTTATTCAGCCATTTTTATGTGATTTTTTTGTCTCAGATTCCAAAGAGAAATAACTACATTTTGATAATTTTGGATGCTTTTTTGCATACAATTTTCTACATTGGCAAAAATGAATATTATTTTCTACTGCATTTTGGAAGATATAAAACCCCTTTCTATCAGGGCCAGGGCATGTCAGTCACTGTTTTTTCCTTAAAGGACTTGATAAAACCATACTTCTAGAATTGCATGGGACCTCAGAAGCCATTGAGTCCAATGTCCCCATTTTACAGATGAGGAAACTAAAGCTTAGGTCATACAGGTGGCAAACATCAAAGGTGGGATTTGAATGCAAAACCTCCTGTCAATGCTCTTTCTAATTACTCTTGCTTTCAGCATGGTATAATGAGAAAATTACCAAGCAAATTCAAAGTAAAAATAAGATTTCTAGGGAATTATTTAAACTAAGATAAAACATTACTTTTCAAAACTTTGAAAATAACTTTATTTATGGATAAATAATATATTAACTATAAACTTTATATAGTCATTAAAACAGAATCTAAGACCCTTTTGCCTTTCTTTGTATCACCACCATGTAGCAAAGTACCTGGCACATCACAAATGTTTAATGAATGCTTGTTGACTGATTTTTCTAATGAATATCTTGTTAATTTAATTGGAGCTATTGACTATACTTGAAAGTTACAGCATTAAATCAAGACTATTCTCCATTGCTTCACTCATGGTATAAAGTGGAGCTGACCCTGGATTCTGAAAGGTTCTACTGTGGAGAACCAACTTTGACAAATGCCACCAAACTATCAGGAAGGTTCTAGTGAGAGAAGTGTCCTTGGACCAATCTAGCTAAAAATAGGAGAGACTTATTACCAGACTGATCAAAGCATGAGAATTTTCTCCAGCCTCTACAACTCTTAAAGACTTTCTATTTCTTTCTAAATGTTGGGACAATTAGGTGGCCCAGTGGATTGAGGCAGTCCTGGGTTCAATCCGACCTCAGACAACTTCCTAGCTATGTGATCCTCGTCACAATTATCCTGACTTAACTACGGTTGAAACTATCACAACCTATGATTAAGAGATGCTTGCCCAGTGGCTGAGTAACAGCATATGCCAGGCAAATTATTAAGAGTGATGATTTAATTTACTTTGCTATTTGTAACCCCCATTGCCTAGCTGTTACCCCTTTTCTGTCTTGAAACCAATACATTGCACCGATTCTAAGACAGAAGGTAAGCGTTAAAAAAGACTTCCTACTAAATGTTAGAAGATTATCATCTTGATTGGCAGTGGGATAATTAATGCTGACAAAATTGAAGATTGTTAAAGTGTGCACTCCATAATTCAGACTTTTCACTAATTTTAAATAGCCATCCATAGTCATTCAGAAATAAAGACATTTTCTTGTCATATGTTCCTTCTGACGAGCTAGTCCCTTTCTCACATCATCGAACTGGGGGTCTTCGTACTATTTCCCTATTCTGTTCCTCTTAGTATATTTCATCTAAAAATGCGAAATTGCTTCATGGACTGGGTATCAGAGTTCCCTTCAGCAGAGTGATATTAATCCTGTGTTTTGTTGGAGGTTTTTTAAATGGAAAAATCTGAAGCAAGGGGAGGCTTAAATTACTTTGTCAAGATCATTTAGTTTTAATGGAACTGGTAATATGACCTGTGAGTCCTTATTCCCGATAATGCTTTAATTATTCCAGGACTCTTTTTCATTAAAGTTACTCCTCCAGTTTTAGACTGTGTGTTCAAGTGTTTGGGCATAGAAATGGGTGTAATTGAATGTGATACTCAGGATGCTAGCCTAGGCTGTGGATTTGCATAATTAGTAACTGTTTTCTTTTGTAGTTCGATGGTTTTCAGTCCTTTCCACAGCTGTGGCAGCCCTCTGCAACACTTTTAAATGTTATTGTGTAAACAAAACTTCAGGAGATCTCAAATGAGAATCAGAAAAAAAATAAAGGCCTGTGAAAGATGGGTTGGAGGGCAGATATTTGGGGGAGGGTGGAAAGTAATAGATGAAAGAGTATAAAACCCTGCATTGCAGGATTACTAAAATCTTTTAAAATCTGGAATTTCTACAAGGGTCTCGAGTATTATGTTAAAGGGATTGAAATTGAATTTATCTTCTGGTAAAGCATAAATCAACACCTTTAAGCCACAATTATCCAGACTTAACTATGGTTGAAACTATTACAGCCTATGGCAAAGAGACACTTGCCCAGTGGCTGAGTGAGTAATAGCACATGCCAGGCAAATTATTAAGAATGATGATTTAATTTAGTTTCTTATCTGTAAAGGGATGGGAAACTGAGTTGCGAAAAAGACCATCTGAGCTTTTCAAATGTTCTCTACTTATTTTCTTCTTTCTTTCTTTCCTTTTTTTTCCTTAAAAAATCCTTATCTTCTGTCTTAGAATTGATACTAAGTATTGATTCTAAGTCAGAAAAGCAGTAAAAGGTATGTAATTGGGGTGAAGTGACTTGCCCAGGGTCATACAGCTAGAAAGTGTCTGAGGCCACATTTGAATACAGGACCTCTAGGCTCCAGGTCTTACTCTCTGTCCGCTGAGCCACCTAGCTGTCCCTCATCTACTGATTTTCAAAGTGGATCCCAATATCTGTAGAGCTGGAAAAGATTTCAAGAGGAACTAATTTAACCCCATCCTATTATATACCTGGGTGGTGAAGTGGTTAGAGTGTTAGGTCTAAAGTCAGAACAACTCATCTTCCTAAGTTCAAATCTGACCTCAGATACTCGCTAGCTGTGTGATCCTGAGAAAATCACTTAGTTCTGTTTGCCTCGATTTCCTTACCTGTAAACTGGGGAAGGAAGTGACAAACTACTCCAGTATCTTTGCTAAGAAAACCTCAAATGGGGTCATGAGTCAGACAGGGCTAAAAAATGATTGAACTAAACTGAAAACAAAGGTCCAGACATATTCATGGATACACAAAAACTATGTGACTGATTTAGGATCTGAACCCAGTTTTGAGTCCAAATCCATCTCACTTTCCATAATATTGTTTTGACTCTGAGATAATTGTACCTGTAACTTGAAAAAAATATTCAGAGGGGGAATATGCTACAAAGGAGCCACTCAATTCATAGGCTAATAAATAAATCTACCTTAAATTCAGACATATTTTCAAAGTGCTTTAAAAATCCAGTTATCATTTCTACTTTATGAGATGGAAATTATATTAGCCAAAATAATTCTTTTGAAGATTATTCACTCCTTGTTATAAAAACTACATTCCAAGAAGGCTTATATAAGCCTTGTATCTCCCTTAGGAGCTTAATAATGTGTTTGTTGCCCTGAATTGAATTGGATTTACAGTTTCCCTCTCAGACAACTTAGAAGGATATTGCTCTCAAACAGAAGGATTTGTGACATCTTAAACACAGGGAAATAACTTGTTTGCATTACCATGATTTAGATTTTTTTTTTTGCCACAAGTCTACCTTTTTCACTCAAGTCATTACATTTCTTGTACTGCTAATGCCTTGAATGAAAGCAATTTGTAGTGCATTTCCTGAAATTTTCATTCATTTTCCAGAAAATGTATCTCAATTGTTTGTTGTGAAATGAACCTTGAAGAGCAGACTGATATTCCCTTACCAGTTTCCAAGGCAGAAAGTCAAGACAGCTCCTTTATTGGGTCTAGTCACATGCTTTGTCATTGATATTAAAGTAAGGCCCACAATATCCTTCCTCATTTACCCTTTCCCATTGTTTAAAACATTTGCCCTTTAGTCACCAGTAAAGTAGAAGAGAAGGGTTTTTTGGTATGTTATTACTAATTCTAAAAGCAATTTCCTTTTTTTTCTCCACCCAAAATTAGATGACTTCATTTTTTTGCACTAAGAAATGTTGATTCAGAAATTCTGGAAATAATTTTCAAAAGAATTTCAGTGTTATCAGGTAGGTCCATGCCTGAAACTATGGATGTTTCTCTTTTGAATCTAGCTCATAGGTTTTACCATAAATTATTGGCTCAATGATTGCTTTTAGCATGAGATAAATCTCAGGTCCCATCTGTCTGTAACATGTTTATAGCACAGCAACTACTCAGACTGAATAATATGTTAGCAAATAGAATTTGTTACCATTAGAAATAAGATCCTCCCAAATTTTCCATCTAAGAACAATCAATCACCTTGCTTTTTTTTTCCTCTCCCAAAGAAAAAAATACTGAAATGGATCTTGTGGGGGGTATTCCCTTCAAAATAGATTGGGCCCACCTATCTTGTGCAACACAATGAAACAAAAGATAAAAATAAAATTTTGTAATGGCCTTTCAAGCTAACCCAAAGACTCTCCAAATATTTAGTAAAACGCTGCCTTAAAAAAATCTTTTTAGAAGTATTTAAATGTCAAATGAAAACTCTAAGTAGAATTAGACTAAATACAAGTTCTATATTTCTCTTGATCCTTAGTTTGTAGTCACATGTACTTTTTTTATTTGACACCATTAGGCAGAGAGTATGAGAAGGGAGGCTGATGGACAGGCTGTATGAATGTATGCAGTAATGGCTTGCCAAGTCTGGAAACTGTGCCTCATGGCCTAGGATCATGGGAATTCATCACGCTCTCTTTGTCTTTGGTGCTGTTGGCCTGCTTTTGTGTAACCTTGAATCAAGGTCAATAGACAAAGGAGGAAGCTATCTGAACTTCGGGCTAAAATTCAGACCATATCCCGCTGCCCATCTGCATTTGCTATTTCCCATTAAAAGCAGCTTAGTGTTTGCCAACAAAATTGATGCCAATTGGAACTATGCTAACTGTGACTTTAACATCAGTGAGACCATCAGACATACCAGAATACTGGGGTTAAACACATCATTTCCTTTCAATTTTAAAAGCCAAGTGAATGTGCTGAGGTCTCGGCATGAATTAGATCAGGTCATAGAAAATGCAACTAAGGCCTAAAATATTGGCTCTAGTGCTATTTTTTTATGATTCAGAGCTCAAAGAGAACTTAGAGAGTTATTTAGGCTAGATCTCTTATTTTACAGATGAGGAAACTGAGACCCAGAATGGTCAAATGCTTAAGTTTACCCAGAGCCAAGATTCCATTCAGATCCTCTGATTCCCTATAGGAGATACTCCCTCCTTTTAAGGCTTTAGCTAATATCTATAAACAACATCATTTTTGCCCCTTAAGAACACTTTAAATCTATATAATGAATTCAAAGAAAATAGAAACCTTCATCACTGATGGTTGCATCAACTAGTTTACATTTGTCAACACATTCTCCATTGGACCGGTCATCAGAAGATAAATGACATTCGATGCAGCTCCTACAAAAATTATTAAACAGAAATTATTTTACATTAGTTGAAAATACCAGAATAAAGGTTACTAAACACATACACATATGCATGTGTACAATACATACATTTATGCATGTATATATCACACACACAGTAGAGCTTTACTAAGATGCTGAGCCAAGGGTTCTTGCCATGGATTTGCCTTACAATGACTGTAAGTAAATTTCCTTGGAGGGAAAAATTCAAGTGGGTCCTGGTGTCTATGTTGTCTACGCACTAATCTTGCCAAGAACTATTTGTTTTTCTATGTACAAATGCCAAATAGAATGGAATCTTTGTTAGATGTTTTATTATTTTTTTCCTGAGTAGAGGAGAGGAGGTACAGTCACTAAAATATAATTGGGGTTGGAAAATCATTTGATCTTCTTTTGCAAGAATCCTTCATCCTTTAATTAATGAAATATTCTACATGGGCCATAGAAACTCAGGATTGGAGGAGTATATTATCAGTCGTTTGTGAAGTGCTCTACATGTAATATTATTTCATCCTTACAACAATCTGGGAATGGGTGCTATTATTATCATCCCCATTTTGCAGATGAGAAAACTGGGGCAGACTTGTCCAGGATCACACAGCTTAGTAAGTGTCTGAGGAAGAATTTGAACCCCAGTCTTCCTTTCTCCAAGACTACCATTCTATCCACTGTACTAACTATATGCCGTCCTAAAGGCATTTCTTGTCCAAGGTTCTACAGTCAGAGATAAGACCATAATTCTGATTCTTAACCAATACTCTATTTACTACCGCATGCAGCCTTACATGAGCTAACATGGTCCCTTATGCACTGTAAAAGCCAGTTAAATATTTCTTGAATTTTTGTGGATTAAAAGGCAATAACAACAAAAAGAAAGGGAATAAAAACCTCTGATCGAAACAAAAACAAAAAGGCTCTCTCACATTGAAACTTCCTGAAACCTATTGTCTTTCTTCAGCCTCCAATTAGCCACGGACCGATGCCTTAAACAAAATTATTAATGTTGGCCTTTTAAAGAAAGAGAGCTAAATATATCAAGGGCATTTCCAAGGACAAAGTTGAGAATCAAATTCATTCTAAGAATTGTTAACACAATAAGGGCATATTTAAAGCCTTTATTTATCTTTCACTAAAAACAAAACTAACAAATTGTTTTCCAAGTAACCTTGAACAGCTATAGTTTTCCTAATAGGTATGCACAAAGCAGGCCTGACTTGTCTGAAGATACTATGATTAGAAAACTGCTTAAGAAACACACCCCCAGCCCAGTCTCCAAGCCATGTTAATTGTTCATTTCATACTTCGTGAATCACATTTAAAATGAAATCACATTTAAAGAGAAGATGAAAATGGAAAAAAAAAAGAAATTAGAGAATAGAAAAAAATCTCAAACAGAGGTTCTAAGGACATTTGGAATCATTATAATCATATCTGTAGGCATTTTTTTTAAGTTTTCCTTGGCATGGTGACAGAGAAGTTTTGACACGAGTGATATGTAGCCACTGAGTCAATATTGGTATTCTCCCTCTGTGTACATCAGAAATGCAAATGCCACCACTTGGGGTTGCCGAGTTAATGAAAATATGAGCTGTATAAATATATTTACTATGTAAAATGTGGCAAATGCAGACCAGGCTCTTTCTTTGTGTAAGCTGTGGAAACGTGTTTGATTTGACCCATGAATTTTATCCTGACCCTATTAAAAAGCTGGCTGGCTGGCAAGCCAAGAAACCATCCTCTGGCTGGAGGACAGGAGGATGAGCTTTGTTTGTTCATATGGTGTGAGAGAGTACACAGGGACACAGGGTTAAGGCTGTGTGAAATGACTGCCTGAGAAAGACCCTAAACAGTGTGTGTGGCCAGTGGAACAGGGGTATTGTCAGGGACGCTCTCTTTAGCCGCGGTGCTCCTATAGATAGAAGAGAATCACAAAGGTCGGGCTATAGAAAGTCATGATAAGGAAGAAGCTTGTCTGTTTGGCTCCAAAAGGTATTGGCTGCATGAGGGTGTTGTCAGCCTGTCTCTGGGGCCTTCCTTATGTGTGGCTAGTATTGTAGCCAGAAGGAATCTGATGTTATCAGTGTGGGACATCAGCTCAACTTCCCCATGTGAGCCCCAAGCAGAAACAGAACATTGTGGTCCATGACAATCAAGACAGAGGAGGAGGAAAGTGAAAGGCAAAAAGCTCAAGCTTGGGATCACAGGGGCATGCTGGGCACCTGCATTTCACTTAACTTTCTTTTCATTTTTTTCCTCAATTATAGGGAAAAAAAACAATTTTTAACCTTTTTTTTTTTAAGTTTGAACCAAATTTTCACCCTTCCTCTCTTTCTCCATCTCCTCCCCATTCCCTGAGATGGCAAAAAATCTTATAGAGATTTTACATGTATGATAAAATAAATTCAGTGAACCACCAGATTTTAGGGAAAACAAATGGGTCTAATTTGTTGAAATCTCGATGCAACTTCAGCACCACATGAAGCCAATCCACGACAATAACAATTAAAGTCAGGGCCCTCAGAATATTACCGTTTAGAATTACAGGGGTCACCACAGGTAGGGCATTGTTCACACCTAGGGCCTGAGGCCCCTGGGTTGGTGCACACACATTTCCCACAGGTACAATTTCCCCGTCCACTGCAAAGTGTGCCGTCTTCGGAAATGCAGGAGTCAGTGCTGGTTGTGCAGTTACAGTATTCACCAGTCCATCCACTGTTGCAGATACATTCTCCACAGTCACAGTGCCCATTATCTATAAGATACACACAGGGACAACAACCCCTAGTTAAACTCACAGGTAAGTGATTTAAAACGATGAAGGATTACCGTTATCATCCCTTCATTCTATTCAATGCTTCTGGCTTTTACCCCATATAGATCCTGCCCTTTCCATACTCTCATTTCTCATGATTACGGCAAAGGTCAGAGAGTGAAGTGTGCACTAGGGCACCCTCACCAATAATAAAAGACAATCACCAACAAGTATTTCCTGTTCCATGAGAAATGATGAGCAGGTCAATAAAAAACAAAACAAAACATAAAGACCTACATGAAATTATGAAGAGTGAGACGAGTAGAACCAAGAGAACATTATATACAGCAACAGACTTATTGCTTAAAGAGTGACATGTGTGTTTCTACCTCCAGAGAAAGAACTGATAAATAGAAACAAGCAAGACATAGTTTTATAAATATACATATATCTTTTTGTCAAATGATGCTTTCTCTAATGGGAGGAAGGGAGGGAATTATCTGGGAATTTTAATGTAACAAACAAATCAATAAAAAGTATAACTAGGTATGCATCCATTTATGAATATCTATTTTATTTCCTTTGACATATGACCAACTTCATCATTTGTGGATATGTGAGGGGAAGCACCCCCCAAAAGAAAGAAATCTGACATTCTCCAAGTTGCATCTTAACCAATAATTTCAACTTTCTCCTAAAAGAAAATTTGAAACAAAAATGAGGAATACCAAAGAACCCAAGACAGCACTGCATACGGATTTTGTTGTTCAATTGTGATTATATTTTATGACCCCATTTGGAGTTTTCTTGGTAAAGATCCTGAATTGGTTCGTCATTTCCTTCTCTAGCTCATTTTACAGATGAGTAACTGTGACCAACAACATTAAGTGACTTGTCCAGGATTACACAGCAAGTAAGTGTGTCTGAGGCTAGATTTGAACTTTTGCCTCCAGACTTAGTACTCTATCAGTTATGCCACCTAGCTTCCTATTGCCCCAGCTGCATACAAATGGCTGCCCCATAAATATTGGTAGTTTGATTTGGCTTTGGAAAATTGGATTGACCTGAGAATATTTCACTTCCTTTACTTTTTCTAGCTCATTCTGTTGTGATGGTGCTCATGAGCCCTAAAGGAGGGAAAGTGGGATGAACTCATAGAAATAGGAGAAACAAAAAGGACTGGCCAGTCTAAAAAGAAGTTAGTGCCAGTCCTCAAGTTGAGAACTGAATAACCTTCTCAAGGTTAAGGATGTCTTTCTAAATTATATCCACAGCACACCAGGAGCCCTCAGTAGTTGTGAAAAATTAATCATGACATTTTAAAATGTAACTAAGCCTTTTCTACTCAAATTTGGAATTTCAACTGTATATCCTTCTACTGAGTATAGATTGTTTTTCATTTTCATGTTTGGACCCCTAGAGCTGAACATGGTGCCTTGTGATTAGCTCGGCTGTATTTAGCCTTTCTTTCTTTTTGTCATGGACCTTTTCTCAGAAAAATATTCATTGTCTAGCTCCATAATTGAAGGAAATGCTACATTTCAGTCAGAGGCTAGTGAAAATAAAGATGTAATTATATTTTTCCATCCAATTTCATAGACCTTCTGAAATTTATCCATACATAGACTCAAGTCTGTGGATCCCAGTTTATGAACCCCATTTGATAATACCAAATACCTATTGAATTGAACTTAATATGAGATTTTAAATTTGTTAAAGTTGAACCTTATCTAAAGGTAGCTAGGTTGCTAAGTGAATAGAGTGCTCAGGAAGACATCAGTTCAAATCTAGACTTAGTCCCTGTCTAGCTTATTAGCTGTGTGACTGTGGGCAAGTAATTTAATCATTTCAGCCTCAGTTTCTTCATTGTAAAATGGGAATACTAATAGCATCTATTTCCCAGGGTCATTGTGGGGATCAAATGAGACAGTATTTAAAAAACACTCTGCAAATCTAAAAGTGCTATGCAAATGCTATTATTGTTACTATTATGAACTTTCTTTTAAAGATCATGTTATAATAATGTCAACATACGTATATCTTTTTTTAACCCTTGCCTTCTATCTTAGAATTGATACTAAGTATCAATATCTATTCCAAGGCAGAAGAATGGTAAAGAGTAGGCAATTGGGATTAAGTGACATGTCCAGGGTCACACAGCCAGGAAGTGACTGAGGCCAGATTTGAACCTAGGACCTCCCATCTCCAGACCTGGCTCTTTCCCCACTGAGTTGCTGAGCTACTCCAAAACAGATATATCTTTAAAGATAGCAGACTTGCCTTGAAATAACACTCAGAGGAGAGAATAACAATGATCTCATTGGTGTGGGAAGCTCTCAAGTGAGGAAACTCTTTCCATGAATAGCATCAGCATCTTCTTTGAAGTTTATAGTCTTAAGACTTGAGTTGCTTGAGAAGTTAAGTGACTTGTCTAGGGTTATACAGTATCTATCAGAGGCAGGACTTGACCTAGGTCCTGAATCTATTGTCTAAGCCAGTAATGGTGAACCTTTTAGAGAACATATTTGGTGCCTTTACCCATCAGATTGAGTGCTGAGCCACCTCCTCCCTTACTCATACAGAGGAGGGAGAAAGGGAAGGGAATGGCACTAGCACCCCACTCAGAGTAAAGAAGTAACTACTTCCATTGAGCTGCTGGACAAAGGTGCAAGGAGGCATGGTAGAGAGGCGAAGGAAGCAGCTCAGCCAGAGTCCCTCTGTCTTTCTAGTAACTAACTCTGGCGAGTGATGTGGTATGTGCCCACAGAGAGGTCTCTGTGTGCCATCTTTGGCATTCATGCAATAGGTTCACCATCACGGGTCTAGGCTCTTTCTCTATCCTGTATATATAGGAAGCTAGGGAACATGACTTGGAGTTAGGAAGACCTGGGTTCATATTCTTTCTTAGATACTTTTACTTTTATTAGCTTCCTTTTCCTCACCTGTAACCTTACAAAGACCTACCATATGATTGTGAGGAGTAAATGAGATAATATCTGTAAAGTGCTTTGTAAACCTTAGATGGTGATATGAACTATTTATAACTGTTTTTCTGGACTTTTCTTGACTTGTATCAGAGAGACCATCATTTTTTTTATAAGTTTACCCAAAACCATAAATTGCTGCCTAGGATTTTTCATACTCAAAATTATTTCAAACACCTGCTCAATCAAATGACTTTTATAGGAATCTGTATATGGTATTTTTTAGACCTTTATATTCTTAGCATCAATTCCAAAATTGAAGAGTAGCAAGGGCTAAGCAATAGGAAATAAGTAACGTGCCCAGGGTCACACAATGAGTAAGTGTCTGAGATTTGAACCGAGGACCTCCCAACTCCAGGCCTGGCTCCCTACCACTGTACTACCTTGCTGCCCTTTATAAACAGTATTAAAATCTTAAAATCCTTGTGGACTGGGGGAAACTTCAGAGCACAATTCTCAAAGGTAAGATATATTTCTTGCCTTAAGGAAGAAGGATCAAGTTGTTGTTTTGCTTGTACATTTCCTTTATTTAACTTGATCCAGTTATAAGTGAATAGCTAATCCTTTTCCTAATTAGGCTTAAATAGAATGGGATGGAGTAGGTAAAAGCAAGAAGTTGATTTTTTGGGGGGGGGGTATGTGGGGAGGGCTATTCTAATTAAAATTTCACTTATTTAGAGAATAGTTGCTTTTGTGGGAATTCCCCAATCTCCACTGAATGAATTAGCGGTCTTAAAATGTCACCTGGGACACTGAGAGGTAACACCCATCGTTACCTGGCCAATATAAGTGAAAGGTAGGATTAGAACCCATGTTTACCTGATTCCAAGACCAATCCTTAGATTGGGCCACACTTCCTCTATGATTTTGGACAGTCATATAGTTTTATATGAAAATCTTTGATTGCATATTCATTTGTTCCAATAAGTCATAAACCAAGAGTTTTTTTATCACTGTTTCTTATCAAAAAGCTCAGGAAAAAGGATGAAAATCTGGAAGCAAGATGGAACTTGGTTCCTACCCTTATAGTCTCTATAAATGCTTTGAAGGAAAATATTCTCCTTTATGAGTAGGCAAGAGATTACATTTATATTAATCCAGAATCCTAAACTATATTTTTGCTATATTAGCTGATTTTGAGAAGCTATGTAAGGCATAATTTAACTCCAATAACTTGATTTGTGCCAAAATGAAGTGAGGCTTGCAGGGCAGGAAATTGTTTATCATTTACTGTGAGAGTATCCTATTATTCATATGTACCATACATGCTGTAGCTTAGTGTTAATATGCAAGCTAGTGACTAAATTAAATTTTCCTTTTCCTTCCCCACAAAAGAGTGGTACTAAATTTTAGGTGATGGAAGAAGCATGTCCACACTGTGAGTGATTCTGGGGAAATGAAAGTGATTTATAAAAGCCATCAAATAAAAGTACTCAGGTTCCAAAAGGGATTGGGTAACAAAAAGCACATCTTTGCTCTAAAAAATGCCTAGTAGACATTTTTAAAAGTTCTTAATGGCTGTAATGAGACAGAGCAGAATGAAGAAACTGCAAATATCTGGTTTTAGCATTATCAGAGGGGAAAGTATATTGGATATGGAGCTAGAGGACCTGAGTTTGAATTCTGGCTTTGCTGTTTCTTGTCTATCTGTAAAAGTCAATTCAACTGTCTATATCTCAATTTCTCATCTTTAAACTCCTTACATCTAACTTACTTGGGTTGAGCCAGGGAGGGGGAATGGTAATGCCCTTTGAGGGTTAATTAAAAAATTTAAGTCTTCTTGACATATAAAGCAATAAGTATTTTCTGGGTTCAAAAGTAGAGCATGCTAAAGATTTTAAACAGTTTTATCTGAAATAACTAAATTTTGGCAACTGTTCACTTTTGAGCCAAATGGTCAAGAAAATATTAACTCTTCTTAAGAATCTAAGTGTACCTCTGCTTATAAATACATAAGAAAATCAAAAGATAGGAAGAATTTTGTTGTTATCCATTTGTTGTTGCTTTAATTCCTTAGGATTAAAAATTAAGACTCAAAAATAAGAGAAGATGGTACTGTCATTGAATATGACTAACTTATGATAAGCAATACCCCAGGGACAGTACCAGGCAAATACAGATATCTTCAGTATTTGATACAGAAAGGGAATCTGGGACTTTAAATACATATTTCTCTTATAAGAAGATGTTGAGGCCTTTATATGTTGCAGCCTCTTTTTCTTCTTACCTCTTACTTAACTCAGATTTCTATATCTTTTACAACAAAGAAGACAAACTGAGCTCACACTAAAAGCAAAGTTAAACCAACATGAGAATGAGTAGAGAAGCTTGTCTCAATATAAGCAAAACTTCAATTTTTAGCTGTCCTTGAAGGTGATAAAAATAAGTGATGGAAAACATCTTGATAATGGTAGGTCCTTCTTCATTTTTCTTTCCTTCCTTCTTTCCTTCCTCCCTTCCTTCCTTTCTCCCTTCCTTTAATTAAGTATTCTAGAACTAGTAGGCACTTAGTAGGAGGGAAGGAAGGAAGGGAGGAAGGAAGAAAGGAAGGAAGGAAGGAAGGAAGGACCTACCATTATTAAGATGTTTTCCATCACTTTATATATTTAAAGGAAGGAAAGGAACTACAAATAGTTATGATATATAGGATTGCATGCATTTTCTATTATTTCATTGCTCTGACCATTTAGGAAAGGGAAAAAATGTGATTTGATTTTTTCTTGATGATTTCAAAATTTCTAGAGATCTTATCCTTCTGACTTCAAAAAGTATCTTTCACATGTAGATTTCCTATATGTGTTATTTTATTCGGTTGTCTGACATTCGGCAACTCCTCTGTTTTTTTATTGAGGAGAACAACCCTTTTCTCCCTTTCCCTTCACGGTCATGTTCCAACAATTGTCCTTGCCTCCTTAGATGGAAGCAAAGATTGAAGGGTAGATTTAAGAGCCTGGACAATAGGACCAAGTTGGAGCTGGGAAAATTTAGTGGGGAGCAATTTTATAATTTTGCAAATACTGGGTAATAATGGTATATTAATGATGTTGATGATGTTAAGAATGGGCAGCTAAGTGATATAGTAAATAGAGCTTACGCCCTGGAGTCAGGAAGACTCCACTTCATGAGGTCAAATCTGACCTCAGACACTGGCTATATGACCTTGGGCAAGTCATTTAACCTTGTGTGCCTTAGTTTCCTAATCTATAGAATGAGCTGGAGAAGAAAATGACAAAACATTATAGTACTTCTTCTAAGAAAACTTCAAATGGGGTTACAAAGAGCTGAACATTATTAAAAAATGGCTGATAACAATAATAATAATGGGTACATTAATATAATACTTTAAGGTATACTAAATATTTTTGTATACATTACATTTGTACTGGATCTAGAACTAGAAGTCATTGCCCATATGACCTTGGGGGAAACCATTTAAATTTTTTTTTATGAACTTTGGTTTCCTCATCTATAAAATGGGTATTATATTTTAGCCATCTAGCTCATAGAATTGTTGTAAGGATAAAATATATGCAGAACACCCTTTAAAACTTAGTGTCGTACTCTTTTAAACAATCATTATTAATCAGCTTCGTGACAATGTGATTTTTTATCTGCTTAAGCACTGAGAAAAATGTTAAATGAGAAGATGAAGTGAAGAGGAGAGTAAGGTAAAAACCAGAAAGCCTGATTGCCATGGGTCAGGGTTTAAGCCAGTAACTCACCTAACCCGCCAAGGTATCCTGGGCAGCTACTTTGCCTTGGAAACTGGGATAAATGTGCTGACTATACATTGACTTAAATTTCTAATAATTTATATCACCTTGGAAATATATAAAACACAACTTTAAAGGCTACGTACCTCCACATATCAATCCTTTATGTCTCACACAGGAAAAATTGTCACATTCACAGTAGGTCCCATACACCTTTCCATAGGTGGACAAGTGGCAAATGCATTGTCCACAATAGCAGTCTCCCCTTCCGCTGCAAGAGGGATGACCCAGGGCATCTCGACACGAGTCAGTGCTCAGGGCGTTCTCATCGCATTCACAGAGAGGGCCCATGTAGCCAGGGTTGCAAATACACACACCACACTGGAAGGATCCCTTCCCTCCACTACACTGGGAACTATTCACTTCCATGTCCTTTTGACAACTGCAGCTACATTGGGGATGAATCTCAATTTCTAGGGCATCTGCCAGGCCCACGGGCTTGATGGTGATGTGCCTACTTCTTTTCTCACAGGTTTGTAGACTTATGGTCACATTGAATGTTGCCTGGAAAAGAAAAAAAACTAATCATTTGCTTCTTTAGTCTCCCCCTACACCCACACAAAAATGGATTTTCAGAAGCAGATACTACACAAGAATCGCTTTTACAAACACACGCATGGCACAAAATAAACATATTTTAGTTATTGTCTGGAAAATGCTCTTGAAGTTTTTGAAAGGAATTAATTAAAGGCATTGAATGGAGAAGTCCAGCTTCAGCATTTCAAAGAATTTTTCCACTTATCAGAATAGTTCTTAAACTGAAAATTGGCCATTTACTTACTGTGCCTCCCACTTTTATATGAGAGCATTTTTTTTGATGTGGAAAGATGGTGCCATTATTGCAGACAGCAGTGAATGAGAGGCTCAGTCCCTCTGTGTCTCCCAGTACCTCCAGTTCCACTTCTGATCGTAACTCCTTTGGAAACAGACAAGAAAACTGTGTAACAGCCAAAAACTTATTAAGAAAAATTAATAATGAATGTGCCTGAGGCTTAAATGAACTTCAGAGAATCACAAGAAAAACCAGTCAATGGACAAATATTTTTTTTGAGTCCTAAACAGATACCGAGGGGTGGATGGAGCAGTGGATTGAGGAACCATATCACCAGGTAGTCTTGGGTTCTAGTCCTATCTCCTGAAGCAGCAAGGTGGTTCAGGGGATAAGAGTTTTCCTGGAGTCAAGAGGAACTGAAGTTCAATTCCAGTCTCAGACATTTACTAGTTGGATGACTCTGGGAGAGTTACTTAACTTCAGTCTGACTCAATTCCTCTAATTATAAAATGAAGACACTAATAATACCTACCTCCCAGAATGGTTGAGAAAATCAAGTGGGATAATATTTGTAAAGAACTTTGCATAGTACCTTGTCACAGAGCAAGTGATTAACAAATGCTTGTTCTGTTCTCCTCTTCCTTTCTCTTTTGACACATTTTCCATGTGCTCCTGGACCACTGACTTGTCATGGCAGAGAGGCTTGCTTAGCTCACTGAAACTATGAACTATTCTGTTCAGGGTAAACCAAGAAGGACAGGTCATAGTGGAGAACTCAGACAACAGGTGATCCACCAGATAAGGAAATGGCAAATCGCTATACTATCTTTGCTAAGAAAACTCCATGGTCAATAGTGGAGGACAGAAGAGCCTGGAATGCTATGTAAAGGTCTATGGCGTCACAGAGAATAACAAACCGAATGATCAAACAATAACAGTATTTTCCATTGGTAAGTCACTTAACTTTTTAGGTCCCCAGGCAAAACTTTAAGACATGAAGAGATGCCAGTCTACATTGGAGTAGGGAATTTCTATGCCAGGGAGTTTCCTACAAACATCCCGAACCTCCCTTCTCTCCCATAAAAAAATTTCTAGGTGATTCATGCTGTAGTTAAAACTGAACTTTTAGTGCCACTTGTCATGAGCTGCTCCTTTCAATTTAGTTAATATTTACTGAGTGGCAATAAGAGGTGTGTCACTGGATAGAGTGCTATGGGTCATAGCATAGGAATGGCTCATTTTACATTTACATGCCAGATGGGCAAGAAATCCCTGGAGCTTATTTGTAGGGCTTCATTAGTGAGCAATGGAATGCCATTATTGCATGACATTCTACTTTAACCTTTGCCACAATGAAATTTCTTTCTTAGCATTTTCTACATTATTAACACTATTGCTATTCTATTTTTTTCCATTTTGTTTTATTTTTGGCATCGAAATGCATATTAAAATTCACATTTTCCCAGGTAATTATTTTGCCATCATTGGAGTAAGATCCTAATTCTTTTGATCCAGCTTCACTTAGTTGGGCAAATTCTAAAATTTCTCCACCTTCCTCTTTTCTTCTTGCCCCAAAGAAAAACACTTTCGTTAGACAAATACTTGGCTGTTTTTTTTTCCTTCAAAATGCAATGTGTAGAAGAGATCCAAATATCCTTTCTTAGACTTGCCAAATATTCTTCTTCTACTTTAGAGAATATAGTTGTTTTTAAATGGTTTTATCTTTTTTGTTATTTTACCTTCTATTTCATTAAACTCTTTCTTGTGAAAGAAAACCAATTAAAAACAGTAGATACACTGTCTATCTTTGACAATGGAGAGGATTTTCTTTCCTAGTTGTTTCCTACCTCTTTACCATAGTTGGTCTGGGGTATATTACTTAATTTGTTGTCCTAAGCTTTTTTCCAGTTGAATTTCAATTTCCTTTCAACAAGCTTTCCATTTATATTGCTGTAATCAATTTACTTCTTTTGATTCTAATTTCATAAGATCAAAGACTAGTCCAACTTAAAAGAGTTTATAGAAAAGGAAACTGAGGCAGAGAGACATTAAATAACTTCCCTTGATCCCAGAGCTAATGTCTGAGATGACATTTAGGCTTTTCCTAACTTCAACTCTAACACTCTAGTCAATGAACCACTCCTCAAAAATATTCCCATGTTTCTCTGAATTCCTCATATTTGTTTATTTCTCTCTGCCTGCCTCTCCCTCTTAATCTCCCTCTCCACCTTATTCTCCCTCTCTCTTTTCTTCTTTTCTTTTTTCTTTTCTTTTCTTTTCTTTTCTCTTCTTTTCTTTTCTATTTTTCTTTCTTTCTTTTCTTCTTTCTTCCTTCTTCTTCTTCTTCTTCTTCTTCTTCTTCTTCTTCTTCTTCTTCTTCTTCTTCTTCTTCTTCTTCTTCTTCTTCTTCTTCTCCTTCTCCTTCTTCTTCTTCTTTTCCTTCTCCTTCTTCTTTCCTCTCTCTCTCTCTCTCTCTCTCTCTCTCTCTCTCTCTCTCTCTTTCTCTCTCTCTCTCTCTCTCTCTCTCTCTCTCAAAATACTCAGAATATAAGTACAGGCATACCTCATTGTATTGCTTTTTTTGCAGATATTACTTTTTTTCCTTAACAAGTTGAAGGTTTGTGGCAACCTTGCCTTGAGCAAGTCTATTGATGCTATTTTCCATCCTTTTTCTGTGTCCTATATTGGTAATTCTCACACTATTTTAGGCTTTTACATGATTATATCTGTCACAGTGATCTGTGATCAGTAATCTTATATATTACTATTTTAATTGTTTTGGAAAGTCATGATCTGCACCCATATAATGAGGTGAACTTAATCAATGAATGTTGTCTGTGTTCTGACTATTCAACCTACTTGTCTTCACCTCTCATCCCCTGAGGCCTCCCTATTCTCTGAGACACAGCAATATTGAAATTGGATCAATTAATAACCCTACAATGGCCTCCACGTGTTTAAGTAAAAGGAAGAATCAGTCTTTATAGTATAATATATTATTGTCTTATTTTAAGAAATTGCCATAGCCACCTCAACCTTGAGAAACCACCACCAGTATCAGTATGTCAGCAGCCCTCAACATCCAGACAAGACCCTCTACTAGCAAAAAGGGCATGACTCATAGAAGGCATTGGTTAGCAATAAAGTATTGTTTAATTAAGGTACATACTACATTTTTAGATATAATACTATTGCATACTTAATAGATTATAGTATGTGTAAATTAACTTTCCTATACACTGGAAAGCCAAAAAATTGATGTGGGTCACTATATTGTGATATTTGCTTTCTTGTTGTGGTCTGGAAATGAATCCAGAATATCTTTCAGGTATGCCTGTAAAAGGTTCCTGAGGACAGTTACCTTGTTTTGTTGTGACACTGTATGTTTTAGAGTTATTTTGCTGGTTCATGTGAAATAGAATAAAATATCTTCTATAAGATTTGCAAAAAAAGTTTCATCACAATTTCTCTCTCTGATCATTTTCCCTCTCTGTCTCTGTGTCTATCTGTCTTTGTCTTTGTCTCTATCCCTCTGATTTCAAAGATTAATAAAATCAAATTATTCTAAAATTTAGTCAGTTGCCTGGGGCAGTGAGAGGTCAAGTGACTTACCCAAGGTCCTACAGCCAGCATGTAGCAGATTTGAATCTGGGAACTCCTGACTCTAAGACAAGCTCATTCTTGCCTTAAACTTAAAAAAAACAATTATATTTCCCAAACAATTTAGTTTCAAGCACAGAAATTAAAGGAGGAAAAGCTTTGTAAAAAGGAAGGAAATTTCATCATAGAGTCATTGAAACAACATATTTCCTTTTTTTGTTGTTGCAAATTTCGTGGAGGATATTTTCATCTAAATTTCACGGGAACTAAAAAAAAATCTTGAGAACATTCAGTGTCATCACCAAACAAGGTCACCTGTTCACTGATATCCTCGGTGTATTCATCCAGATGAATGCTTGTCCAGTGTTTAAATCTGATTATCACTTTGACACAGTGGAATGTTGCTGATTTTAAAGTTCATCTCATCGAACTATAACAACAAATGAAATGCCTCAGACCTTTTAGAATATCATAAATCTTTTTCAGTAAGCTAGAATGCATTTTATTTATTAGCACTGTATGGTTCTTTTTTCACTTTCAACTGTAAAAAGCTTGTGGCATAGCAATTGAGTTGATATTTCAGCTAAAGCAATGCCAAAAATCTAAAGACATGGTTTTGATAAAACCTTTTAGATAATAAATTTAATATTGTATAACTGCATTAGGATTTGCAAGTCAATTTACAAATATTATCTCATTTGATCTTAACAATGACCCTGGGAAGTAGTTGCTATTATCTCTGTTTTACAGACAAATAAACTGAGGCAGAAAGAGGTTAAGTGACTTGTCCAGGTTCATACAGTTAGTGTCTGGTGCTGGATTTGAACTCGGGTCTTCCTCACTCCAGGTCCATAGCTCTATCTACTGAGAAACTTCAAAGTTTAGCTCAAAGTATATTAAGAAGCTTCAATTTTGTCTGCATAAGAATTCCCTCCACAGAGTTAGATGTAATCCATATATAATAGAGTCTTAAGAAGATTAAAGAATTTAAGGCCAAGGAAAAAGGGATGGATTTGAACAAAGGTTCAAATCCCACCTCTGATTGCTTACTACTTCTATGTCCTAGGATAAGTGACTTATGCCCTATGAGCCTTAGTTTCCCTAACTGTCACATAAGGAACCTGGATTATATTGTTCCTGAGTTCCTTTTCAGCTAAAAAAATCTATGAACCTCTTATTTCTTGTCAGGATAACTATTCCTTCTACTGAAGCAGAAGTAATCTATCTATGATTTATTATCTGAGGAAATCATCTGAAATTCAGAGAAGTTAGTGTAGTGGAAAAAGCATTGGTTCTATTGTCTCAGGACCTGGGTTCCAAATCTTCTGATTCTTCCTACGTATTTTACCTAGAGAAAGTCTCTTCATTTTCCTAGGTCTCGGTTTCCCCATTTGTAAAATCAGGGATGGGTCTTTTTGGTAAGTAGTTAGTCCATGATCAAAGAACCATAAGATTTTGGTGGCAAGAATAGAATTAGATCTGTTCGACTCCACATTCAATCCACTGAGCTACATTGCCATTATAAAAGAAATTCCATTAAAATAAACAAAAGATTCGAAGAATAATTTGAAACTTGAAAGCAAGGGAGTGCCCATCAATTGGGATATGACTAAACAAATTATGGCATATGAGTGTAATAAAATACTGTTGTGCTAAAGAAATAATAAAGGAGAAAATTTTAGAGAATCCTGAGAAGATTTGTATGAACTGATACAGAGTGAAGTGAGAAGAATCAGTGAAACATATATATTCAATTGATACATAACAAAAACAATGTAAAGACAACTTAATAAAACATTAAAACTCTGATCAAGGCAATGACCAGTTGTGACTGTAGAGGCCCAATGATGAGCAATTTCCGTCAGAGAGGGGATGGACTCAAAATGCAGAATGAGACATATAGTTTTGGAAAACAATATTATGTGGAAAATTATTTTCCTGGACCATGCATATCTAATATAAGGATTTAATCTTTTTCTAATGGGCCAGATGTAGGCGATAAAAATTAAATGTTTAATTGAAAAAACATTTACTAACACAAAAAAGTTTTTTAAAATGCTTGTCATCAGTTCTGATGTTTCAGTAACACTTTAAAATCAATTCTAAGTCTTCTGTAAAGTATTTGCTTACTTGTATGTTAGCGTATTTGAAAATAATGGAGGCTTAATTCAAATGATCAACAATTTTTGTTTCAAATATCCTACAAATTTCACTTCTACTTCTAGATCATAAATCTCTCTCTCTCTCTCTCTCTCTCTCTCTCTCTCTCTCTCTCTCTCTCTCTCTCTCTCTCTCTCACACACACACACACACACACACACACACACACACACACACACAGATCTTGTATAAAAATAAACTTTCATTTAAGCAAGCAGGGGCATAATCAAGGAAGAGGAAATATGACAATATCTTTTAACAAATATTTTGACAATTCACTCTTTCCCAATTTCCTTAATTCCTTTGAAGATGTAGAAGGGAACTAATTTGAAAATGCTAGAGTAAAGGAATTGGAGTGTGTTCTCATTCAGTAAAGGATCACCTTGTATTTTTTATTAGATTCTACACATTAAAACTTTAATTACTGCATGGGCAGAGAAGAAGGATTTTATAGTGTTTTTGTTGATTGGCTTTCCTACCTGGAAGAATTTCAAGCCTGAACTAATGTGGTGATAAATTTTTGATGTGAGTCAAGTGAACTGAAATTTCAAAGGATGGCAGTGTAGGCCCTAAAACTGCAGCCCACGTTAACCAAAAAAAGACAAATTTATGTTTAGTTCTTTGTTGAAATGAGATATTTGAGTATGAAAGACTGTTCAGAATCTATCTTGGATTGGAAGTGGGTTATGTAAAGTGGGGGGGAGTAATTATAGATGAATTGGTAGGGATAATTCATTTGCTTTTAATTTGAGAGTAAAAAACTACAAAACTGAGCTTGTGAGGCAGTAGCGTTTGATAACCTCTTTATCCACTTCCTTCTCCAGGATTAGAAGATCCACTTTGTGTGTGTGTGTGTGTGTGTGTGTGTGTGTGTGTGTGTGTAATTTTTCAGGGTTTTTTGTCAAAAAAAAAAAGATAAAGAGGTAAGGAAAACTCTGTGAAATAAAATGAATAGAAAGACACTCATCAGATAACCATACTTCTTTCTTTTTAATTATGGAATCAGACCTCAGAAGTCAATACTATACATAGTATAAGACTTTGAGCAAACCTACATTTTGGAATTGACAGATGGAACACTGAGGAGGGAAAATAATGTCAGTTGGGTTGAGTTCAAAGACTTCTGGGAAGAGACCAACGGACTGCTCTCAAGTGTGGGGCACAACCAAGGAGCGAGGAGGATTTTTTGGCCGTAGCACCTTAGAAGTTAATACTGTACATAGTAAATTGGTGTTTGCTGTCGGTGAAGGAAGAAATTCTGTTCTCAGATTAGCAAAATCTAGTCCAATAACTATATAGTTATAGAAATATACCTATAAAACCAATGGAAATCTCTCTTGCTTTCAAACTGCAGAATCCAGAATGAGGTTGCTACTGGTGGTTTCTTTTCTTAAAAAATTATTTTGAGGGAAACATAGAATATTTTACCTGTCAGATCTATTGAAAAGGGAAGAATTTATGACCAAACAAGAGACAGAGAGCATTACAAGATGTAAAATGAATAATTTTAATTATATTAAATTAAAAGGGGGTTCTACAAAAAAAAACATCAACCAAGATTAGAAGGGAAACAACAAACTGGGGGTAATTTTTATAATGAATTTCTCTGATAAAGGTCTCATTTCTCAAATATGTAAGGAACTAAGTCAAATTTATAAGAATCCAAGCCATTCCCCAATTGATGAATGGTCAAAGGATATGAATAAGCAGTTTTCAGATGAAGAAATCAAAGCTATCAATAATCATTTGAAAAAATGCTCTAAATCCCTCTTGATTAGAGAAACACTAAACAGAAACAACTCTGAGATACCATCTCACACCTATCAGAATGGCCAATATGACAGGAAAGGAAAAAGATAAATGTTGGAGGCAAAATTAGGTGATCCAGCCATTCTGAAGGGTGTTTTGGAATTATGCCCAAAGGGCAAAAAGAATGCATACCTTTTATCTGGTAATTCCAAAGCGATAAAAAAAAAATGGGAAAGGACCTAATTGTACAAAAATATTTATAGCTGTTCTTTTTGTAGTGTCAAAGAATTGGATATTAAAAGGGATGTCCTTCAATTAGGGAATGGATGAACAAATTATCATATATGATGGTGATGGAAGACTATTGTGCTGTAAGGAATGATAAACCACATGATTTCCGAAAGAGCTGGAAAGACCTTCATGAACTGATGCAGAGTGAAATAAGCAGAATCAGGAGAACATTGTACACAGTGACTGCAATATTGTGGAATGATCAAATGTGATAGACTTAGTTACCAACAGCAATACAGAGATCTAGGACAATTCTGAGGGACTTATGAAAAAGAATGCTATCTACCTCCAGAGAAAGAATTATTGGAGTAGAAATGCAGATTTCAAAAATATGATTTATCACTTGTTTATTTGGAGTTTTTTATAAGATTATTTATTTGCAAATATAATTGTGGAGTTTTGTTTTATAAGATTATTTATTTGCAAAAATGAATAATTATGGAAATATGATTTGTGTGATAATCCATGTATTACCCTGATTGAATTGCTTATCAGCTCTGGAACGTGGGAGGAAAGAATGGAAGGAGACAATCTAGATCATATAACTTTGTGAAACTTACGTGGGAATTTATTAAAATAATTTTTTATTAATTTGAAAAATGCTAGGTTAGGGGGCATCTAAGTGGTACAGTGGATAGAGTGACAGACCTGGAGTTGGGAGGACCTGGGTTCAAATATAACCAACATCTCTTGTCTGTGTGACCCTAGACAAGTCACTTAACCCACTCTGCCTAGCCCTTGACCAGAATTCTGTCTTAGAGTTGCTACTAAGAAAGAAATAAAGTTGAAAGAAAGAGACAGAGAAAGAGAAAAGAAGGAAGGAAGAAAGGAAAGAAGGAAGAATGGAAGGAAGGAAGGAAAAGAGAAGAAAGGAAGGAAGGAAGGATGGAAGGAAAGGAAAGAAGGAAGGAAGGAGAAAAAAAAGAAAATGCTATGTTATTTGCCAATTATTGTGTCAAAAAACACCACTTACCCCATATCCATATTGGCCCTTTAGAGATTTTCTTGCCTTACTACATTATGCACAATTATTTCATGACTAATTGCCTCTATTTTTTATCTGCCATTTTAGGGGTTTTCTTTTTTTATTAGAGCCATTATAGAAGAGCCTTGCAGGGGTACTATGACTGACTTATACAACACACAGTGAGAGCAAGGAAAAGAATTTAACAGATGATAGTGTTTTATTGTTGGGTGCTGTTTTATAAATTGCAACTATAGGACCAGACATATGATCGTGTGTATGTGGGGGGCATAGATCCTGTGTTCTACCTTTTAGGAAGGAGAGCTATTCAATTAAGTAAAAAGATTAAAGCAAAGTACCTTGGAAGCCCTCCAAAGATTTTTCTTTAGACATTCTTGACAGAAGCCATTCAGTGATACAAAAACATGGTTTTGCTTTAAAGCGTACACAGACACACACACAGACACACACATACACAAAGTATGTTTTTCATGATTACACATGTATAACCTATATCCAATTGCTTACTTCTCAGGGACAGGGGAAGAGAGGGATGGAGGGAGAGAATTTGGAACCCAAATGTTAGAAAACAAATGTTAAAAATTGTCTTTAAATGTAATTGGTCAAAAATAAAATATTACTAAAAGGAAATAAAATGCTATCTCTTTCAGACAAAAGTTACATTAAAAAATGTAGTCTATAAGGTGCCATACTTTGTATGCTGAGATGATCAACTGGAGGATGTTTCCAGAGTCTTTCTGAAGAAGTCCTACTGTAGCTCCAGGAATAAATTTGGCGTAATTCTATAAACAAGAAGAATAAAAATATCTTTATTTGCACAATGGTAATTGAGAAAACGTACATAGTTCAATTTGCTGGCTGTGATCACTTCTGTTCAACTGGTCAGGGAAAATAAGCTATTCCTGATAATGAATGAGCATTTCCATTGGAACTGTAGCCCAAGTCATTGAAACTGCTTTCTGCATTCAAGCAGAGAATGGATTGACCAGAATTGCCCTTGGAGAAATCAAAAATTTTGTGGTTAGCTTAGTCAAAAGTTATACTTCTATAACAGGAAAGGAGTCATGACTTACAATAACAATAACAGTAATAAAACCTAATAGTTTGAATTCACTGAACTCACATTTTCCCAAGAAACTCAAAGCATTTGTTTTCCTGTAAATTCTTGCTTAGCTGGTATTAATTCTCTCTGTTTTATAGTTAAGGAAACTCAGGCAAATAAGCAACATGACCAGGCTATATGAGTCACAGATCTTAATAAGCAATCTCTTAGTTGCTCTTAAAAAGGATGGATTCCTTTGGTAACTTCTATTAATTAATGCTGGAACATTCATCCTTTATGATCTGCTAACTATGGTTGATTTTAGAGTATAATAACATAGCCATGGTCGGCTAGGTAGTACGTAGATAGAATACCAGATCTGGAATCAAGAAGACCTGAGTTCAAATCCAATCTCAAACACTTAATAGCAGTGAGACCTTGGGAAATCATCTAACTCTGATGGCCTCAATTTCCTCCTCTGTAAAATGACTTGGAATAGGGCATGGCAAACCAATCTAGTATCTTTGCCAAGAAAACCCCGAATGGAGTCATGAAGAGTTGGACACGACTGAAATAACTGAACAACAACATAGTGGTAAACCTCAGATGCTATTGAGGTTTCTTCTTGAACTGCCTTTTTGTTTTTCATTTTAGAGACTAACTGTATAGCTTTTGGTGTTGTCCTTTGTAGTTAACATGCTAACTGTCTCTTTCCATGACTGTCAGTGATCAATGACAGCCATCTTTTTGCTCTCTCTCACTGTCACCTAAGTTGTGTGTGAGGCAGTATGGTATAGGAGAAAGAACACTTGATTTGGAGGCAGAACATCTATGTTTGAGTCTATCACCTACTCATTTGGTAAGTAGCTATATTGTTTGACTCTAAACTTCAATGTCCTTATTTATAATGCAGAAATAATTTGTTCATTTGTTTTTAATTCTGTCCGACTCTTCCTGACCCCATTTGGCATTTTCTTGGCAAAAATATTGCAGTGGTTTGCTATTTCCTTCTCCAGCTCATTTTACAGATCATGAAACTAAGGCAAACAGGGTTAAATGACTTTCCTAGGGGTCACATAGCTAGTAAGTGTCCAAGGTCAGATTTGAACTCATGAAGCTATCACCAAGCCCATCCCTCTATCCACTAAATAACCCCTTTGGAAATGGTGGCCAGACATTGAAATGGAGGTGACTATGTTCAGCCCAGAATCAAGAATTCAAGGTTCAAATCCTGATGCCTATACTTACTAGTTATGTGGCCATGAGCAAGGAGCTGCTCTCTGACCTCCATTCCTTCATCTGTAAAATGGGGACAATGATTCTTGTAGTATCTGTCTCACAAAGTTGTTCTGAGGTTCAAATGAGGTAATGCATATAGAGTACGTGAGAAGTCTTTAAGCATTATGTACACCAGCTATTTTTACTATATGTTATAAGGAAAAATGTGTATGAACTATTAAAATTATTTCTAATTATAAAATCCAGATAATGGATCCTATTAGAATAGTAAAAAAAGCAGAATAAAAAGGCTTTGATTGGAACTAGGGGCTTCTCATACAGTAGTATGTAGGCTATATAGCTCATTGAGTTTTGTTGTAGATATATCACCAATGGAATATTTCCTTTACTTACAGCCCTACAGCTTTGGTCTCAAGAATTGAGCCTGCTAGAGATCTGGCCTCTGCTTAAGTGCAGGTATTGCAATGATAATGTGGACCAATGAACAAACAGCATATTTGCATTGTGGGTCATGTTAGACAGCAACCATCTGACTTTTGTTGCCATTCGCATATTGCTTTTTATCACATACTCTGTGTTCTTGTCAAGTCAAGGCTAGTTTAATTACTAACTACTCTCCAAGCTTAGCACTTCAACTTCTATCCTTATATATATGCATGAACATTTACCCACGCCTGGAATTTTGTTCCTACTCTTCTCAGTATCTCATAATTTTTAGTTTATTTGCCACATCTTTGTGGCAACTTTCCTGCTCATCCTTGTTAGTTCATTTGCCCAATTCTCTTTATATTGTATTTAAATTGGAGATCACAGAGGCTATTCCCATTAGATATTAGCTTCTGTAGGGCAATACCTATCTCATTTAATTTTATTCATATCACTAGATGTTAACACAAGACCTAGCACATAAGTGCTTAATGTATCCTCTACCCAGTCTAACTCTCTTATTTTACAGATGAAGAAATTGACTTTCCCAAGGTCACACAGGTAATAAACATCAGACGATTTGAACCTACATCATTAATTGCAGAGACAGTTCTCTTTTCTCTGTATCATGTTTTATATAGGTTTTAATTTCCCACATAAAATATAAGCTCCTCAAGGACAAGTCCTGTGTTGTTTATCTATGTAGCATATTGCTCTGAACATAGAAGATATTTAATAAATGTTTGTTGAATTGCAATAATCTACTGACTTCCAGGTCATTCTCACAATTTCTTAAGCCAATCAGTGTGTAAATCACGGCATTACCATTCATTCTAATCTATATCCTTATATTAAAAAATTTTGATATTCATTCTCATGGCCCCACTAACACCCTGGCTTCTTAGTTCGTTATTCCTTACACTTTCAAAAGCTACACTTTCACTCCATTGCTGCCACTTATAGGTATAGTAATATCCTTGATTTCACCATTAACTGTAATTGTGCTGTCATTTTTCCCAGAACCCTGGAACTCTTCTTTTTGGTTATGACATCATATGCTTCAATCTTTCCATCTATCTTTTCTCCTCCTAAGATGAGTTATTATTACCGTGACCTATAATCAATCCATATTTAATACATTATATTCATATGTAATATATAATATTAAAATTAATTTGTATTTAAACTCTTGGTAATTCAATTACCTGGAAAATAAGCCTGCTTCAGTTTCTAAGAGAAACAACTGATAAGTTCATTTATTTAAAAGACTAGGTCCACACTTCTGCCTTAGAGAAGCAGTTACCAACCTAAACGTAACTCAGGGTTCTGTGACAGCAGTCACTCATCTGAATATGACAGACTGTAGAATATTGGGATGAATGAATAACACAGGATCCTTCAGCGATTTGCATACAGAGAATGAGAAACCTTTCAGGCTCATAACTGGGGGATCCTGGATATCAGAATTGTTTTTATGACAATGGGACAAATGTATTTTACCCAATTATAGACAATATGAAATCTTGTTACTCACTATAAGCCAAGATGGGAATATTTGTAGAAAGGCTCTAGCTACTGAACCAAGAAAGAAGAAATAATAGGTGAAAGGACTCATTTCAGAACAATGTTAAAGAGAGAACATAATTTTGTCTCTGGGATGTAAGTTGTTGCTGGGTACATTTGTTATCCAATGAGAAACTTTCTCTCTCTGCCAACTATGGCCAAGAAAAAGGAATATGGAGAACATACTCTTTTTGAGAAGAGAAAAGAAAAGACTGATGCTTCTTGTCATTGCTATCCATTGTTGATGAGAGGTAGAAAAAAAAGATTCCTGCAGAGTAGAGTAGAATGGAGGGGAGACACGAGGATAAAGGACACGTTTTAGAGGGGAGGAGATTTGGATAAAGGTCATTTTCTAAAAGAGTATAATATTACTTCAGTTGAAGTCTGAATCTGGGATTGATTGATAATATAGCTTCTGCTAAGGAACAAACTCAGTAAAGCAGAACAATCTCTTGGAAGCAGATGATCAGAGAAGATACTCAATGGTTAAGGTTGTCTAGCTGAAATGTTTTGGCCAGTGAGGTGTTAGTTAAACACTGTATGGATCTACTTAATTTAGCAGCGTAAGTATCTGTTAAACACAGAAGATATCAAGAATCTTTTATTAACTTCCTGAGACAAAAAAAAGGACATTGTGTCTGCAGTCACAGAATTGTGAGTTTCCCTAGCCACATACATTCTCTATATGTGTGCTTCATCATTACAGGACTTTAGGTGTGTGCCTACTTTCACCATGGGCAGGATATGTATTGATGGGAGAGCATAAGTGAAATTTATTGGTCAAATATAGTTTTGATTTTCATTTTCAGCAAAAATTTTGATTGAGTGAGGCTTATTTACAAATAGAAAATACACCAGTTGGGGGCTCATGAGCCTTTAACATTATTAACATTATTAACATAAGTAAAATTCTACACTTAGTATTAGTGGGAATAGTCACATAGAATAGTAACTCCTTGGACCCTGAAATAACTCTCAGTTAAGTAGCAGTTCATGGCCATCCCTCTGGGTAACCACCTCAATCTGCTAAAGTAGGTGCAGGTAAAGTGAGCAAGCCAACAAAAGGGAGAGAGAATCCAAGAAGATTTGGAGTTGTTGTCATGCCTATAGGCAACATACCCTTCAATGCTGTCTCAAACCATTAACTCTGGTTTGGTCTCACGTTTTTCCTCAATATAATCTTAACACATAGTGTATAAGTCCAAATCTGTACTTTGTCCTCTTCCCTTGAATCCCTTTGTTTCTTCCCTGCTGCTTATAAATTTGCCCAATATTTAAAATGGACCTTCCAATTCCTATATGATCTTGTCTTGATCCTGTCATCCTCTCAGGCTTTTTTAAATATCTCTCTTCCCTTTCATTGTTTCCCTTTCTTTAGTTTCCATTAATTCATTACTCCCTTGCAATATGTCTTCCAAAATCATCATTTGACAGAAATTGCTTTTTTCATGCATACCAGTGATCTAAGTAATCTATTAGTTATAAAATCCAATGACCTTTTCTCAGTTTTGCTCATTTGACCTTTCTATAGTTTTTTTTTATATTACTTCACCTTCTTCTTTTGGATTCTTTCTCATTCCTTTAATAACACTGCTCTTTTGCTTCTCCTCCTATCTGTATAATTTGTTTCTTCTCAGTCTCTTTTTACTGATTATCATCCATCTCATATCCATGAAACATGATGGACTTCCAAAACTCTGTGCTGGGACTTTTCTTCTTTCTCTATATTTTCTCCTTGAGGATGTCAAGAGTATGAGTTTGATTATCTCTACACAAATTATTTCTGGACCTGTACATTCCGTTCTAATTTTGAAGATAAAGTATCTTTATAATAAAAAAAATTTAAAAATCTATCCTGGGCTGGTAGTGATATAGTGGATAGAGAACTGGACTTAGAGTCAGGATAGATTTGAGCTCAAAACCAGTCTTATAAACTTACTAGCTGCATAATCTTGAGTAAATCATAACCTCTGTCTACCTCAGTGTTCTCATTCATAAAATGAATGTCCTTGAGTTATTGTGAAGTTCAAATGAGATGATATCTGCAAACCTTAAAGCACTATATAAATACTAGCTATTATTAGTAGTATTATTATGAATAATACTAGATATGAGAATCTCAAACTCAACATATTGGAAGCAGAATTTGTATTCCTTCATAAACCTTCCCCAACTCTAAACTTGACTATTCCTTTTGAGGGAACCATTATCCTTACAGTACCATGGATTCACAACTTAGGAATGATCTTTGAGCCTTCATTCTCCTTTTCCCGTGTATAGTCAGTCAGTTGCCAAGCTTTGCCATGTCTATCATCAAAATATCTCTCAATTCTGTTTGTTTGTTTCCATTCACATAGTTATCCACTGCAGTTTGGTAGGGAAGAGGCACAGTGGATGGAACTCTGGCCCTGGCATCAGGAAGACCTGAGTTCATATCCATTTTCAGATATTTAATAGCTGTGCAATTCTGGGGAAGTAATCTAGCCTCTATCGGCCTCAGTTTACTATAAAATAGGGATAAAACCAGCATCTATTTCCCAGGGGTGTTGTGAGGACAAAATGAAAGAGTATTTGTAAATTTAGCACAGTGCTTGGCACATAGAAGGTGCTATAAAAATGTTACTTCTTGTTGTTGCTTTATCAGGTCTCCTTCTTGTCCCTATCTGGTACATCCTCCACATGGCTAGACAATTAATAACCTTTAGACACAGGACTGACCATGCCAATTCTTGAAAATCTGTAGTGACTTTCTGTTGCTTTTACAATTTGATACAAATTTCTCAGGTCGATGTTGACAGCTTTCCACAATCTGTCTCTTCCTTTCCCCTATCTTTCCAGAGGGACTTCAGGTTACTTCCTTTCATGCATTCACAGTTTTAGACTAACTGACCTTAGCACTCCATTTCCCATTTCTCTGCAAATGCTTTTCCATAGACTGATTCCGATGCCAGGAATGCACCACCTTTACCGTTTTCTTCAGGGCTCTTGTCTCTCAATCAAAGCCTTTACTGGTTCCCTAACTGCTTATCATTCTCTCTCCTCAAATTATCCTGAATTTACTTGACTCTGTATACCTAGTATTCCTAAAGTAGAATATAAAGTCCTTAAGGGCAAGGACAATTTTGCATTTTTACATTTTTACCTGAGCACCCAAGATTGCCTTATTGTTAGAGGTGTTGTTCAGTTATTTTCCAGTTGTATCCAAGTCTTCATGACCTCATTTAAGGTTTTCTTGGCAAATACATTGGACTATTTCCTTTTCCGGCTCATATTGTAGATAAAGAAACTGAGGCAAACAGAGTTACATAGGGTCACACGGTTAGTGTCTGAGGCCAGATTTGAATTTAGGAAAACTCATCTTCCTGACTCTAGATCTGGCACTCTATCCACCGTACCATCTCACTGGCCTTTTGGAAATGCCTGGCAATTGACACATAACTGATAGTGTTTGGCTCAGAATCAAGAAGTCAAAAAAAAAAAGAATCAAGAAGTCAAAATTCAAATCCTAATGCCAACACTTACTGGCTGTGTCGCCATGGGAAAGAGACTGTTTTCTGAGCCTACATTTCTTCATCTGGAAAGAAGTCTTTCTTTTTGATTCCATATCTGGAACTCTATCCACTGTGTCACCTAGCTGCCATGATGTAGATACTTAGTAATAAAAAAAAGACCTAATAAATCTATGTTGAATCAAATTTGTTGACTTTTTACTGAAGGAAGTAACACTATCTTTTGACCATGAATAATATTCCAAAGTGTCAGACAAAAGTATCACTTGTATGAAGGTGTCTAGTAGGCATTTTTCCCCAAACATACCTATGACTAGGATCCTAGGTTTATAGTTGAAAGGGACATTTGAAGCTATTTAGTCCCTCATCTGACACACAAGAAAACTGAGGACCAAAGAGATTGAGCATAATGATTTGCCCAATGTCACAGAGGCAGTATAGAGGAGCTGAGATTCAAGCCCCAGAATCTCTAATTCAAAATCCAGACCCCTATCCACTACCCCATAGGCTCATCAGCAGCAATAATATGGAGGCACGAATCTCAAGCTGACATTGGATATCCCCATAGAGCTGGGGAGTATGGAAATTTAAGTGGTCTGAGGAAAAGAGATGGGAGGTAGCTTTTAGTACCTGGCAAAGGGAAGCTTAACGTCTCTAAGAAAAAAGAGCATGGATCCCAAAGGTTGTGTAAAATTGTCATCCCTGATAAATTTATGGTAACCCACAGTGGGAGAAGTGTAATAGATATTTCCAAGAGCAATGGTCCAACTGGTCTTATGAATTTTGGTCAACTCTGTTAGTAAAGTCAGGTCCATTTCTTGGCACAGTTATCCCTTTTCATGTGGCATAACATTTGGCAGTAGGCTATTAGAAGTAGGAGCTAACATTAATCACATTTGCTGATAATCACTAGTGTGAGGGCATAAAGGACTTGGCAGTGAATAGCAGTGCCAAGTGATAACACTGAAAATTGCAGAGAAGAAAACTATTAATTAAATTCTGGTTGTTAGTTCCCCAAAAGTATTTCAAATAATTATCTATAAACATGGACAATTTGGCTTCCTGGTCTAATGCTGTTAAAAATTATACTTTAAATCTCCAGGAACGTTATGATTCCTTTAAATATTATGTATCAAATGCCTCTCTTTCATTACAGTACTAAAGTGCTATTGTAAATCAGCATGATTAAACATGTTTTATGTTAGAGAAGGAAGACTTTGCATGCCTGGCTGTTATGAATTATAGCATTGTGTCTCTAAAAGATTATTCTTGGAAATTAGGAATCGTGGGGTTGGTAAACAATAGGACAGAAGCTGATTAGAAATGCAAACTAGTGTGCTTGGACTTGAATTTCTATCACTCATTTCTCAATTATCAGTCCATGCACTATCCTAATTATGGCTTATGGGTGTGCTGAGGGAGCCACCTCCCTATGATGCCACCCAGCAGGTTCTAAGGCCTCTTTTTCTGGCTTAGATATTCTGGCTGAATTTTCCTGTGTGCCTGAAGCTCTCCTTGATTTCCTTCTGAAATTTCATAGGATTTCCACCCTTACCTCTACCTTTTTAATTTGCTTTTTCTCTCTCAAAAAAAAAAACGCTTCATATTTGCCAATCACATTGTGTTGACTTTCTCAAATATTTTTTACTCTCACATAGTAGAGTAAGGTACAGGATAAGGAAGGGGTCTTTAGAAGACTGGCACTGAAGGACAAAAAGGAAAGAAAGCATCTCCATTTACCACCTTTTATTCTGTCTGAGAATGCCTGGTAGGGTAAGAGATGCCAGGTGTGAGCCATTGACTGAGTTAGGAACAGTAACTAAGAAATGCTATAGCCCTGCCTTTCAAAGGGATTTGAGAACCTCAGTGGTTCAACATTAGTCTCTATATATTAGCTTGTCCAACTTTCCCAGACCTCTGGCTGGGGATACACATCACTGGCTAATTGATACTGAATTAGAGCAGTGATAATGCTTGCTTCTGAAATTGTCCTCCATGGTTTTTCCTGTTCTCTTTCCTGACCTTGACTGTCTGCCTTGGACTTTATTCATGTTTTGTGGTTCTTTCTTCCAGGGTTGATTTCCTCAGGCTCTGTGTTATTCCAGGGTATCATGAAGTTAGATGTTTTCTCTTTCTCTCTGCAATTTGGAGGGGGCTAGAGGATACAGATATCCCCTCATTAATGTAGATAATCAAAAGTTGACTGTACCCAATGGCTTCTTTTTACTCAATAGTGTACGAAACCAGACATACAGAGCACTACATTGTTCTTTGGACATGGCACATGTCTTCTTGATGTGCAATCCCACAATAAGAGGGAGCAGTCTGTTTTTTATTAATGACTATTGAAATTTCTCACCTAATATATATATATATATATATATATATATTTAGTAAAAAGTTAGCTTGTATTGACTGAGAAGTATGATGTTATATAAGCTTAACACAATTTTTTTCCTAATTTTTAAAAGAGTTCCCCTTTTCTTTCTTTTATTATGCATAATCTCTTAAGGTAAGCAGGAGTTCTTAACCTGAAATTCATGGATAAATTTCAGAACATCTGTGAATATGGACAAGAAAAAAATTACATCTTTATTTTCACTAATCTCTAAATGAAATTTAGAATTCTTTTAATTGTGAAGATAGGAAACAAACAGTGTTCTGAGGAATCCACTGGAGTCCATGACACACATACACAAAAAAAAAACCCCTATTATATCATGTTTGTTTATATTGGATCTTTCTCCATGTTTCCATACCTTCTTTCTTCTCTCTCCCTATTTCTGTCTCTCCATGCCTCTCTCCTTCCTTTCTTTTCATACCTTCATCTCTCTGTCTCTCTTCTTTCCCTCTCCACTACTCCATCACCTCTACCTTCCCTCCTTTTCTCCATCTGATGTTCCTCTTCTTAATTTGAACATATATCCTTTACTTAAAACACTGTTTAAATTCCATATCAACCTACTCTCAAAAGAATCTTGTTCTTTCCACAGGCCACATAATCTTTAATGAAAATTTTGTCACTGTCAGATATTGAAGTATAAGACACTAAATGGATTTTGCTGAAAAAAAAAGACATCTTTTCTCAGAGTTTATGTTCTAAATAACATTGAAATGTATCCTCAGTTGGGGTAGTGGTTCCATTATTAGTTCTTTATATTTTTATGTTTTTAATTTACATTTTATCCACATGGATATAAGTACATTTTTATAGTTTTTACTTATATTTTATCTATATGGCTAGAAGTAATCCAGTTAATTTTGGTGGCGAGGACTTTTTGCATTTGAATTTGTCACATTGTTTGTAGATCTTTTCTCCAGTGTTACATTACACTGTCCCAAATTTTAACAGGTTGTCTTTATCATTGACCAATTTATTCTGGAGGCAGTCTAATTTATTTACTCCTATTTTGTATGCTAGACCCAGTGAAAATGGTTGCTGTTAATTATTTCACTTCTATTTTCTTCCTGCGTCAGAGGGATGATTTAATTTACATCTTTTGGATGATCCATATCTTTGTTCATAACTCTCTGATGTTATATGCCTTGGGTCTTTGTGGGATCATTTTGTAAAACTACACAATTATTTTTAGTGATATGTGTATAAATGGTTAATGACTAGTTCTTCAAAAGAAGTGCACATGACATACTTTTAAGTTTAATCTGCATTATTTAACATTTTCTTCCTCACCAATAAAATAATGATTAAGCCCTGATTTGTAGTTTTAGTAGTTTCTGAGGCATAAATGCTTTCTTTGAAAATTTAACAATCAGATCTTAAAAGACAGTCTGAGCAGGCTCTAGTACACCCCTGAATATATTAGAACTCATACTACATATGCATTTGCTACTCATCTTATTGCCTCTATTTAAAAATGTTTTAAATGCACTTTTTACATTTAATGCAAAGAATATATTTTTAATTGTGATACCATTACATAAGTTGAAATTATGCAGAGATTTGGGGGGGGATATTAGGGGGTAGTGGTGCTGATTTAGGTGGTATTCAAACCATTAAATATCTTTTTTTTTTCTCCAGCTGAAATACATAGCAGAACAAAGCCAGGATTCTTACCCAGGTAATTATTGTGTTTCAGTCCCTTTTAGGATACTTTCCAAGGATGATTTGTATTGTATTTACTAGTTGGATTGATGATATTAAATGGAACCTTTATTTTAATATTTTAATTTTTCAAAGCAGATTTTAAAAATATTATTTATTTACATGTTTCAACCTTATTTACAAAAATATTCCTGGGCATTTATCACTATTTCAATGCTTAAATTTTTAAAAAAGGTAGTGCTAGAGAAGTCCCCCTGGAGAATTTTCCATCTAATTTCCATCTGATTCTCCAGTTTTATAAATGAGTGATAAGAGCCTCAAGTAAATGATATTACTTGCCCAAGGTCACATAATTATAGCTTCATGTTATAGATGATTTCATACCCTGGCCTTCTCAGATTTAGGTGTGAGCTTTATACTTTCAGGCTAAGTAGGACTCTTTCTACCCCCATCCCCATTCCTCAAGGTTTTGATGCATTTATCATTTAGGATTGTGTATTATAGGTATCTATATTTGTATACTACTCCTCTACTATACTATAAGTTTGAGGATGCCTTATCTAAGCTTTGTATCTTTCTAATGATGAAGCCCAGTGCTTCGTATGTAATAGTACTTAACGTATGTCTGTTGGATGGATGGATGGATGGATGGATGGATGGATGGATGGATGGATGGATGGATGGATGGATGGATGAATCCTAAAAGGTCTCAAAGAAAGGGATTTTCTGGTTACCAATTTAAACTGGCTTTCATGACTAGTTGCAGAGGTAAATCCTAATCACCTGGGCTGGGACTCCTAGACTGGCAGGTAGATTCTAGGGATTTTATGGGTGGATCCTAGAGAGTGAATGGAGAAATGGTCTCTTTTTTTCTCCTGGAAAGATCTTTGGTTGACTTCTAGAGGCTTCAACAGTCCCAGTTATAACCTGTGTAATCGAATACCCAAAACTAGTATTTATCTCTAACTGGATACTAATCATCAAATTCAACAATGTTTGTCTAGTAAATAAAAATACTAAGGGTATAATTCTCAAAACCGGAAAAAGGAAAATTGAAAGGAAGATAGGAAAAAGTAGAAGTTTAGGAGCAAAAATAATTTTCTGTAGCATATACTATTCTCTTTATCTGGTCAAAGGAATGGTAACTCTTCTCTGGTGAAGTTCTCTTTTATATGAGGAATGTATTTGTTCTTGAGCCCAGAGGGGGAAAATCAGGTTGACTCTCAAAGAGGGTCCCTACTTCTGAAATAAATCAGAAAGCTTCCCCCCCCCATGAGGCTTTTCATCCTCATGGGTTATTTTTCCTTTTGCCAGTTCTTACATTCATTATCTGTAAATGCAGGGCTCCTAGTTTTATGCAAGAGTTCCCCCCCAGGCCATACTGTGTAACTAGGACACCCAGGATTCCGAGAAGAATGTGTAATTGTTTCTGGCACAAGTGTAGCATGAATTTCTATCATTGTGCTTCATGATATCTCCTTTGCCTTTAGGCTTTCCATTGTCAGAATTCCATGGTGATGCAGGTAGCTATGAGAGTGTGCTAATTAAATCAGGGTGCTTAGATTGAAGTTGGCTTCTGCAATGACTAGGTAGGCTGAGAAATTTTCTGGGTGCTGCCTCCTTTTCTCCCAGCCTGCTGTTGGATGTAATTATCTTGTCAGCCAAGATACTCTTGTATTCAGCTGAGTGTGCCTTCAGAAGTAGCTAGGAGAATGATAAGGAAAAAACAGCATGGCGGTCCAATACATCACTCTTCTGAAACAAGCAAACACACAGGGATGCTTGAATTCAGGAATGAATCAAAGAAAGGAGGCACTAGACAAATATTTGTTACTGGGAGCTATTTTAATTCCTTCCTTAATCATTTTCCTAGTGTCTTTGGAAAGACTGCAGATTTCTTTCAGTAATGCTAGTCTTAATACCTATAAAACTCTTTAAGAGGAAGAGATCTGGTTCAGTAACAGCCTATGTGCTCTGCAGACCAAAAAGCAAGTAATAAAACTTGGAAGGATGTCGCCTAAGAAAGATCTGAAGGGAAAAAGAAAACAGAAAACAGGTGTGCATGTGTGGGGGCTATTAAAAAGGTGTTTGGATGCCTGGTTCTTGCTGTTCTTTGCACACAAAGACCCAAGCACCTGTAATGTTGTCCCTCTTTACTTCTGACTCTTAGAATCCCTGGCTTCCCTTAAGACTCTACTCCAAGGCCACCCATCTTCTTTAGTGAGGCCTTTCTTGGTTCCACCCAGCTGCTAGAGCCTTCTCCTCTAAGGCTACTTCTCACTTACTGTATTATGTATGTCTTGTATGTGCCTACTTACATAGATGCTGCCCCCCCATTAAAATATAAGCTTTTTGAGAGCAGGGGCTATTTTTGCCTCTCTTGGTACCCCCAGTGACTAGCACAGGTTAAGAAATTGATAAGTGATTGTTGGTTAATTAATCCAGGTCAGGTTCTGGCAACTAGGAAAGTATAGAATTTGCTTTGAGTTTTTCCTTTGGGAGGTAGGACACTCACAAGTGGGGTATGTTTTTATAGGGATGCCTTTTTCTGGTTCGGTTTAGACTAGTTGGCTGCTGAGGCCCTTCCATTTCTCAAATTCTAGGAATTTGAGTCTTCAGTTGCTCTAAAGTCTGACACTGAATCTTAAGCCTGATGCCTTTCCCTAGTTAACTGCACAATCTTGCCCTGTACCCTACTGTATCCTTGTCTGCCATTTCCTAGTGGAAAGTCTAGTTTGGGTGGCAGGAAGTTTGACTCTTTCTTAACTGGATGATTTTCCTTCCAAATGTCACTCACTGGGGGAGATTTTGTGCAGCTGCTTTTCAGTTTTGGTTCGTTCTAGCAATGACAGCAACGATAGGAAGATGAAAAACTTTCACATTGCTTTGAATCTGAATCAGCTTGAAAGAAAATTATTTAATAAATTATGTATTCATTTATCATTCATTTCAATATTTTTCAATAAGTAATTTATTTAATAAAAATTATTTTTAAAAAATTCATTCCTTGTGCAATCTAATGACTGAAAAGAGACATTGCATTGCTATTTGGAATATCTTTTGGCATCTCAGGTAGGCATGGCAGCATGTCCCAGTGCTGGCTCTACAACCAGAGGGCCTGGGTTTCAGTCTTGCCACTGTCATCACCTATGTGAGCTTGAGTAAGCTTCTTAACCCTCCAGGACCCAACATTCCTCCTCTGTAAAATAAAGGGACAAGAGGGGCAGCTAAGCAGCTCAGTGAATAGAAAACCTGGAGACATGAGGTCCTGAGTTCAAATGTGGCTTCAGACACTTCCTAGATGTCTAACTCTGGGCAAGCCACTTAATCTCTGCCTCAATTTCCTCAATTGTAAAATCAGGATAATCATAGAGCCTATCTCCTAAGGGAGTTGTCTCAAGTGAGGTAATATTTGTAAAGTGTTCAGCACTCTGCAAAGTATATTGTAGTTCCTTAAATGCTTGTTTCCTTCCTTTTTTCAGCACTTTAGGTCACAAACTATGGATTCCTATGTGGTGCTACCTTTGTCCATCTCCTTCTCTAGAAATTATGACTGGGCTAAACTTTCAGATTGCCAGAACTAGACCCTAACAGTTAACATGTGTAAAGTCTTAAATGGATGGGGATAACTTATTTGAGTAAAATTGAGGTGTCCTAATAGACTTAAAGAACTAAGATGGGTAAATCAATGGCCCTTAGCATTTTGAGGTTCCAAGGCAACTTGGGTAAAAACTTGGAAATTGGCATCATACAGGAAGCATTAGGATTAGGGAGAATGATGAAGAGATAATAAAACTAATTATAGAAATTATTTTAAGATATAGTTTAAGAACTGAGGGCCCCTGAACCCTATCCCAAGGCTTAGTTCACATTGGCTTATTTGGCATGTAGCTCAGTTTGATCATAATGGTCTATGTCCTTCTTGTATCTATTCTAACCCTTATTTTCTGTCTTAGTCACAACTCTAACACAGAAAGACAATGGCCAGGCAATTGAGATTAAGTAACTTGCCCAAGGTCACATAGCTTGGAAGTATCTGAGACCAGATTTGAACCCTCATCCTCCTGATTCCAGGTCTGGCTCTCTCTCTGAACCTAATTTTTAAAGTTGATAACATTAGTTTTGTTTCATCAATGTACGGCACAAAAAGAGGACTTTTTAAGGAGCCAACTTAATTTTATCTTCTCAATCCATTTCTTTTCCATCAAAATTGGGGAAGGCTGGAAGTACTTGGCAGACAGATAATGGGATAGAAAGAGTGCTAGATTTGAAGTCTGAGGCTCTGGTTTCTAATTCTGACTGCCATTCAACTCACTAGCTGTGTGATCTTGGGTGAATTGCTCTATCTCTCTAGATTTCAATTTCCCAATCTATAAAAATAAAGGTGGCCATCTAAGTGGTAGAGTGGATCGAGTACTGGACTTGGCATCAGTAAGACTCATCTTCATTTTAAATCCAGCTTCAGACACTTACTAGATATGGGACCTTGGACAAGTCACTTAACCCTGTTTGCCTCAGTTTACTCAAGTATGAAATGAGATGGAGATGGAAATGGCAAACCCCTAAGTTATCTTTGCCAAGACAACTCAAAATAGGTTACAAAGGGTTGGATACAACTAAAAAATATGACTGAACAACAAAAATAATAGTATTGGACTAGATGATGTCTAAGATCAATTTTCCTCTACATCTGTGATCTTTGAGACATGAGGTCAGGAAAATGAAGGATTTCAGAGCTTGAAAGTAACTGAATGGATTCAGGCTTGTATTGAATCATGGATGACATCTAAGAAGCAACTTTTCCAAACAGTAAGTTGGACTTGGGTCTGATTAATCATTACTGTTTGTTTTATAATAGAGAAGCAGGATGGACTAACCTGTCTGGCACATAGAAGAGTTAGAGCAAATCTGTGTTTATGTAGGGTTCTTCAAGCATCATGGATAGAGTGCTAGGGCTGGAATAATGAAGAACCTGGTTCCAATCTAGCCTTAGAATGTAACTGCCTGTGTGACTTTCAAGCAATTATTTATTGTGATCATCTATAAAGTACAGTAGCTCAGATTCTGACATATGTGTTGTTGTTCAGTCATTTTTCAGCCAACTCCTCATGACCCCTTTTGGGATTTTCATGGCAAAGATATTGAAGAGATTTGCCATTTCCTTCTCCAGCTCATTTTACAGATGAGAAAAACTGAGGCAATCATAGTTAATCAACTTGCCCAGGATCACACAGCTAATAAGTATCTGAGGCCACATTTGAACTCGGGAAGAGAAGTCTTCCTGACACTATGCTCAGCACTCTATCCACTCACTGTACCATCTAGCTGTCTCTACATAGTAGATACTTAATAAATTCTTGTTCCCTTCCTTTCCTCCTTTCTAACATTGATTTTGCCACCTACCTAAAAAGAATCCTTGTATCTCAAGAGTGTGATTAATTAATCAAAGAAAGATTTACTGAAGACATACTCTATGCTTAGCCACACTAGAATGAATATTTCCAATGATCTGATCCCTGGTGTGCATAAGTCCTTTCACTGACACAGGTCAAATGCCAGCCATTCATAATAGATAGCACTTTCTATTGGCTGAAACACTTCTTATCAACATTCTTCCTAATGATGGGCTTCTCCATCTAGTTTGGTCCTAGGACAATAGACACATTTTATTTGATCCATTTGGTAGGACGTCCCAGAGTTTGTCATCCAAGGACATAGCTTTCAAATACTGCAGGTTCACCTTCTATCTATGAGGTTATCAGGGGAACAAAATTTGTGATTGAAAAACATTTTCGGGCAAAACCAGTTTAGATTCCCTTTAATTTAAAAGAAATCCCAAAGTCTGAGTACTTTTGTAGACTATTAAAGACTTTGGGGTCAATATAGATATACAATACAGAACTTTTAGGAAAGTGAGTTCTAAGTCCCATAAACAATAGTGTTTCTCTTTCCAAAAAGCATTGAAATCATATCTCTAATACTTCAATCGAAACATTCTTAAGTAGGAAAAAAAATATCAAAATTTTGTTATGTGTCGACAAGACTTCATATAGACAAGAAGATAGCATGGAAGTAAAATGAATATAAAAGAAATCCAAAGTTATCTATTAATTAAATATCTACTATGTGTAAGACATTACATAATCTCTTTTTAAAATTTTGTTTTTAATAAAAACCCTTAACTTCTGTCTTAGAATCAATAGTGAGTGTCGGTTCCAAGGCAGACAAACTGTCAGGCCTAGGCAATTGAAGTCAAGTGGCTTGTCCAGGGTCACACAGCTAGGAAGTGCCTGAGACTAGATTTAAACTCAGGACCTTTGGTGTCCAGTCTTGAGTATCTACCTACTGAGCCACCTAGCTGCTCCTTTTGTATTTTTTCTACAGAAAGATGTACGTGCCAGGATTATTCCTGGATAATGGCCAAGGAAGTAAAGAATAATAATTAAGTGTAATAATTGTTCTTTTGTTTACACATGCACTCTCAGATTTAGTTAAGCAAGAGGGTGGTGCTCTGTAAATGCTTATTAAATGAAGGAATAAATGAATGAAGCTCTGCCTTGATGACAGCCATTAATAAACATTAATAAATGAATGCATTATTCCTATAGCCAAAGGCAGTACATGGTATAGAAAGAGGTCTGAACTTTCAGTCAAAAGGCATAGATTTCAGGACCGGCTCTGCCATCAACTAGCTGTGTGGCCTTAAACCACTCATTTTCTTTCTTTGGGTCTATGCTTCCAAATCTGCTAATGAGAGGAAGTGAGCCAGATCATCTTTAAGGTCTCTTCCCTTCCGGCTCTAAAATACAATAACTCTATAAACTTAACACTATCTGTTATTTGATTCATTTGCTTTATACTTCCTCTTCTAAGCAAGAAAAGCAGTAAGTGGAAAGGTTAATCCAATATTAAATGAAATTCTGGGCCACAAAAGCAAAATTGAGCAAAAAACCTCCCTTAAAAACCAGCACTCCTTGAAGTGCTTTCTCCATTTATATTGGGGAAACACCTGTATTTTAGGGGCTGTTTGAGAGATAGTTAAACCAGTAGGTAAAGCCCATCATGTTTCTGGTTTTGTGAATTATGGAATTCACAGCAAATTGGTATGTGGGACTTTTATAGAATCTGAGCCCACTACTCCCGTAAGCCATTACAGTTTTCTTGATGAGACTCAATTGATTATCTGCTCATTTTTTTCCCTGCAGCTTTTAAAAACTGGATTATGGGACACTGAGCTCTAGAGGAAAAGTGCTATATATAATCCAAAGCATAACTACTACTGACACTTCATTGTTAGAACTACTGGATAACATTGATTGGACTGATTCATTGTCTTTTAAGAAGCAACATGATCCAAACCACTCTGCCCTAGTAATCAGAGGCCATGAGTTTTATTTTCAAATTCTCTCTTTTGGAGAGAATTATTGCTTTAATGGAGAAATAGAAGGCAGCTGGCTCTCATCACACCCTTTGTTCCCAGATAGATTCAACTACGGCTGTCAAGATCCCTTTACATCATACTTAAAGCAAGTATAATTTATCAGGCTACAAAGAAACTTTCCATATTCTGAAAAGTTGGCTCATTTATGACTAGATGATTTTTATTTCTTACCAAGAATAGAAAATTAAAATATCATCCTCATAGAAAAAGTACACATTTAGGGAGAAAAACAACCTCCTAGGCCATGGAAAAGAATGAATTAGATGATAGTCAGTTATTCTTTACTAGCTGTCCAGAGATAGCTGAAAGTCACAGGAAATTCTCAGTCTCACAAAGTATGACATTTGGAAGGAATCTCAGAAATCAGTCCAAACTCTTCATTTTACAGATTAGGAAACTAAAGGCTAAAGAGATGAGTTGACTTGCCTAAGGACATATAGTATTTATATATAGTATACATATATATGTATATATTCATATAGTAACTAAAATAATAATCCTTTCGGCACAAGTCTGAAAATATCCTGTTCAGATATTTTAATGTCTCATATGTTCGGTGGGGGGGGGGGGGTCAATACACTACATAATTTTAAATATACATTATTATTTTCTCCATCACTTTCTTAAATCTAGACAATATAAGGATGGAATCTGTGCAAGGGGGATGAGAAAAAAGGAGCTAGAGAAAGAATGGCTGACAGTTGGTGACAGTTAAGACCAGAGGGAATTCTGGGTAATTTTGTGGAGGAAGAAGGGGAGGAAGAGGACTTCTGGGAGAGGATTGAGAGAGGGAAGAGGAGAACATCTTAGCTCAAATCCAGGCCTGAGGGCTTCCTGAGGATCTTTCTTTGGATATTGAAACCCTGATTCCCTGGTCAAAGATTCCATCACATCTTACCCAGCACGACTTCAATCATAGATTTAGCTAAGTTTTGGGACTCCATTTTGGAGCGACCTCTTGGGCTCCTTCTCCCATTACCCAACCTTGCTGAGATACGTATTCCAGTTTAACTTGCAATTATAGAAAAGGATAGAAACAGAAACAGAAGAAGAAGGGGAGGGAGACACTTGGGAGTGGGAACCCCAAAGGTTCCCACATGAGTGATGGACCCCATAGAAATAGTGAAGAGGGTATCCCAAATCCCTCTGCCCTTCAACCCTTTCCCCAATCCCTGAATTGTGATTAATAAGAGCCATTCATTAGTCAGATAGCGTTCCAGAGTATCTGAGAGACAACAAGGGAGAAAGAAATCACAGCTTGGTCTGGCTGGCTCCATCTTGGAGTCAGACCACCTGCTATGAAGTTGACTGCCCTCTGGGGAGGCTTGCATGAACTCCGCCCTCATTCAGAATCAGATTGGATTGGGGTACCTAATACCTCATTTTATAGAGAAGCCTTGACCCCAACTCCTGTGGGACAGCACAACCATCCAGGTCACCCAGTTTTGGGGTGACACCCCCTTCAAGTCTTAGCAGTGTATATTTGGTGGGAGGGGAGAGCTAGAAGAGAGTCTCACCTCATAGACTCTCTCTCTCCCCTTCTATCATAACATTGGTTACTTGGCTCTCATTACAACAATCAACAGAGCAATCAACCCAGCCCTAATTTGTAGCATTTGCCAGTTTCCAAGGTGTAAATGCTTACACTGAACATTTTACAATTGACTCCAGCGTATCCCTGACTGTGCCCTTACTCAAAAATCTCCAACAACCTCTTATAATTTCTAGAAAAAAACAGAAAACCCTCATTTTGACATCTAAAGACTTTCAGTCTGTTTCTCACAATCAATCCAAAGGTATCCCTTCCATATAGTTTATGTTCTAGCAGCTAGCCCAACTTGGGCCATTGATCCTAGGTTTTTCTGCTATAGCAGAGACTATTTTTAGGCTTGGAATGTACGCCTTCTCATTTCTCTGTTAATCATTACCTTCCTTAAAGCTGAACTCAGATGCCCCCTTCTCCCTGAAGCCTTTCTTAATTTCCTTAGTATTAGTGCCTTCACTATTTCTCACTCCTTAAATAATGTTAAATAAGTCCAGTGGATTAGTAAATCCAGTAGTAAACTAAATCCAATAGAATGTCAGCTCCTTGAGGAGAGGGACTATTGTTTCCCATTGGTACCTAGAATATGTTGTTGTTCAATCAATGTTTTTAGTTGTGTCCAACTCTTCATGACCTGATTTGGAGTTTTCTTGGCAAAGATATTGGAGTTGTTTGCCATTTCCTTCTCCAGCTCATTTTACAGATCAGAAAACTGAGGCAAACAGGATTAAGTGACTTGCCCAAAGTCACAAAGCTAGTAAGGATTTGAGACCATTTTTAAAGACATTGAAAATGAGTCTTCCTGATTCCAGGCCCTGTTCTCTATCCACTGTACTAACTGGCTGTCCACTTAAATCATAGTAGGTATTTAATAATTTTTTAATAAAAAGTTAACCTTTTTATATCACTTTAGGGTTTGCAAAGCACTCCACATAGGTTAAATTCTTTAATCTCAACAATCCTGGATGCTATTATTAACCCTATGTTGGAGGGGAAGAAACTGACACCCCTGAGAAAGATTAAATGACTTGTCCAGGCTCATACAACTAGGAAACATATGAGGCAGGCTTCCAACTATAATTTTTCCTGACTCCAAGTCTAGCAATCATCCTGGCATGAACTAAAATCATAAACTAGTTAATAGTGGAGCTTGGAGTAGAATGAAGGTTTCCTGTTCCCCAGACCAGTGAGGTAAGAGAGTGAGGTCATCATTTAAACAAATAGGGATAATAATAGTGTCTACCTCCAAGAATTTTTGTGATGTTTGAATAATATCTGTAAAGATAATATCAATTATTGTTATGAAATGATAAATAATATAAATCTGTAAAGATAATATTTATAAAATGCTTATAATAGTGCCTGGCATACAGGAGGCATTATATAAATGCTAATTTTATTATGATTATTAACTGGAATTTGAGTCAATAGTGTTGAACTTTTCCAATATCTCCCTTTTTAAAAAAAACAAGATTGTTAATTACAAGACGAACTATTTTGCTTCTGGTGAACATAACGTTTGTACTTCTGGTAAAATAAATGATCCGATGATGTGCAAGAGGAGGAAAGGAAAAAGCCAAAAGTTTTATATAATTGAATCCTCGAGCTATATAAGCCACCACTGAATGGCTGAGAATGATACTCACTGTAACTGAAAAATAATGAGACATTTCTTACAGGCAATAGATGAGCATTGTAGAACATACACACACAAATTGAGAAGAGGACTGATTTGTCCTAAGAGAGAGCCCAACTGGTATCGAGTGGCTTAGAATCTAATCAACTTAAAATTGCTTAGACTACTAAGTGTTATCTCTATAGTTAAATAAACAAGAAAGCAAAATGATAATAAATTTATTAAAAGCAATTGTCTTGGCAAAGAGTAGGTATTAGATATGATATACTTGATATATAAAAATTATATAATAGTATATGCTATATTATACTGTTGTATTACATTTATATATCATATGGTATATCCCAAAATTCTTAATGAGATTCAAAACTTTAATAGCTTAAAATTGCACTAAAAATTTTGGAACATCTTTCAGAAATTTTAATTACATAATAATCTGATATTTTATTGAGGCAAAGACTTCCACCGAGGTTCTATTATAAATCCTTGTCGAGGCATGTAGGGAAAATTGGGTCCTTGGATGCCATGTCAATAAAACACAAGCACTGGCACGTCCTCCCAACCTTAAAAGGTTTCAGATGTGAACCAAACACAAACTATGTGTATGTCATTCAAGTGCCAGCTTAATTCATAATCAGAAAGTTTGGCTACTGGGTGATTTTTTTTCTTGCTATAGCAGTGGTGATCTGCTCTGGTGGAGGGGGGACCCCTGTGAAACTTCAAAAATGAGAATTCTTTCTCACGTTGCAATATGGCACTATAGTGCTCTGTAGTTGTGGATTTCAAAGTATTTCAATAACGAATAGAAATAGCCATTCTTCCTATTATTCCTTAAGATAACAACTTGGAACGTTGGTGTAGTAGTCAATGCACTAACGAAGTCAGAATCTTTAGATTTCAATTCTGATTGCTTTGAAGGAGCCATGTATGTGGTCTTGGACAATTCATTTTATTTCTTTGGATCCCACTTATATCTGTGGGCTTAAAAACCTCTAGGCTAAATGATTTCTAAGGTCCTCAAAATGTATATATAAACTGTTTGCAGAGGGTGCTAGTGTATCTATTAAGACTGGTGAATACTAGATACAAAGTTGGTCTGGGACTCAGTAAGACCTGACATCAAGTCCCACCTCTGACACAAGCTAGCCATGGACTATCCTGAGCATATCATTTGACCTCCTAGTACCTCATACTACTCTTTAAGATTGTAAGAATGCCTGGTGATAGGGTACCAGGTCTGGAGTGGGAGGACTTGGGTTCAAAACTGGCCCCAGACACTTCCTAACTATATGATCCTGGGCAAGTCACTTAATCCCAATTGCTCAGCCTTTGCCACTTTTCTATCTTAGAATTAATACTAAGACATAAGGTAAGGGTTTAAAAACAAACAAAAAAAGAAGTATTTGCCATCTGTGCTGATAGATGGAGTTTCTTCAAAGAAAGTTCCCTAAAACAATGAAATCATAGGTCTGACCAAAAAATGTATATTATATATTCATATGTGTTTACATATGTATATGAAATCCTAGCAACTTTTCTTTCTGCTATTGCAATTAAATAACAACATAATTTTGGGATCCTTTACTTTAAAAAGTAACTTCCCTTCTGTAATTTCCATTAAACTTAGCTTCTCAGTTGATTTACTTTATTCTTATCAAGGGTTTCAGGTTTCAGTAATTCTTCAGTAGTTTATTTTCCTCATATCAAAGCTATCAGTCATCAGGTGATATACTTTGTTCACTTGGTTCCTTTAAAGGAGATTTAAGCCATCTCTGGCCCATTTGCAGTTTTCTTTGTCATCAAAATGGGCTACCAGGATTTTTTGTCCTATGGGTGTCATTTAGTACAATGTCCTGCTGTTCCTTGGCTCAGAGACCAGCACTGGGTTTAAAAAGAGATATTTTCCTCTCTAACAGAACAGTAAGGAGGTGCGAATGATGAAACCCCAAACTTAGTCATGAAAGTCTCCTAAAAAAACACATCTATTTTAGTCATTTTCCCAATTGCCCATGAACTGATCTCTGACTGTCTCCTTTAATATGATGACATCCCATTACTCTGTAACCAAAGTACACCGAAAAAAAGTTAAGGCAAAATCTTCTCTATTCTAGACACAATGGGAAAGGACCAGCTTGGGAGTCAGAGGCTCTGGGCTCCACTTCCACTTCTGATACTGATTGCCTTTGTGCCCTTGACCAAATGCTAATCTCCCTGGGCCTTACTGGCTTCATCTGTAAAATGAGAGTGATGCTGCATTGGACCTGATGCCCTCTCAGGTCCCTTTTAATTTTATGACCTTACGATTATACAATTGTGGAAAGAAAAAGAAAATGCATGCCCTGCTGTTATTTGGGAGTCTTGAACTTCCATCTTTTCATCAAAGATGCTATTTCTCCTCACTCCTAGGTGCTGGTAAAGAAGTTCCATTGGAAATCTTCAGCCTCTTTAGTTGCCTTTTAGGCATTTTTTATTTTGACCTGTCTTATCACCACTTCCTCTTTTTTAAAAAATAGCCCTCATGAGGAGGTACAGAAAGGAGTAGGTAGGGGTTTTTTTTTAAGACCATTAAAATAATAGCTTGGGAATTCAGTGTTCAGGGTCATTGCTTATATTCCCCTGACTGCTCTTTGAGAAAAGTCTTTGTGTGACTTCCCCCCTTCTAAACATGAGCCCCCGCTGTTATAGGAAGCTTCAGTCTGCACTTAGAGCTCACCCTGCCTTAGCCCCAAGGATCAAAGGCAGAATAGACCCACTATTGTACTGGGGGGTATTTTTATCTTTACTGCAATTCCACCGCTTAAACCACTGGAAACAAGTAACACACACTAGAGAGCATTAAGAAAATGGTCAGATCGGGTGAAGCCACATGATCCTAGAGAGGAACAAAGCCTCCTCAGTACATGGATCATGACAGGGGGCTTCCTTAGTTTACAAGGAGAGGCAGTCCCACCTTGGAGTTCAGGGCTGTCACCTCATGAATGCGAGGTCAGAGCTTGGCCTGGTTTCACTCCCCAGAACTTGTCCCAAGTTTACGGGGAGGGGAGTGGCTTTGGGCTAAACAATGAGTTAGTTACCACTTAATTGGATGCCACATGGTAAATCAGTTGGACACGTCCAAAACCCTATAAAGTGATCCAAGACTGGGACTCTGATCATTCCGGCTCTGAGGCTGGTTCTCTATCTACTATACCCTTTTCTCTCTCCACACAGACGGGGAAAAATACCCAAGAAAATCCATTTCTAGACTTTTATCATGGATAACTTGACCAAGGCTCCTCTGACCACGTGTCTTTCTATGCCTCTGTTAAACGAAACAAAACAGAAAAATCTATCCTGCAAAAAGGGGGCAGATTTGGGGGGAGAATATTTACTAATATATAAAGTTCCTTGGCAGTGGTTTTTCAGGCTGCTATAAAATCATGCTTTTTATAGCTCTGCAGGCTGAAAAAAAGCTAAGGGTTGAGTGGAGGCAATTATCTAGTAATTCAATCCTACACCTGAATTGCAGACTCAGCTAATTTAGTTTGGAGGAGGGGATGAGTATGTTGGGGAAGGAAGCTGAATTAAATGTCTAATTGCCTCAATTCTCTGCCCCATTTGGCCTTGGACACCATTACAGGTTGTTTCTATACTGTTGTTATATTCATAGATATGTGTGTACGTATATAGAATATATGTGATTTATATAAATATTATGCATATATAATCATATGTGTATGCAATTGATATATAATTGACATTTTCACAAATCAATTGTGTGCATGTAATTGATTTGCAAATATGTCAAATTTTTATAATTGACATATATATGTCATGCATATGACATATAATTGAATATAATTTTTGCAAAAATGTCAGAAGGAAGGAAACAAACATTTATTAAGTACCTACCCTGTGCCAGGCACTCTGCAAAGCTTTTTTCAAACATGATCTCATTTGGTCTACATAACAACCCTAGGTCAGTGATGGGCAAATTTTGGCCCTGAAATGTGCTATCCAGCCTCATGACATTATTCCTAATCTGATGAATTACAATGAGTAGGATACGATATAATGAAACTTCGAAAGAGCTGCCTTAGAAAAAGACTGACAGGTGAGCATTTCCTTTCCTTTGGCCCCCTCTTTTAAAAGTTTGCCCATCACAGATTTGGAGTATTTTTTCATATAATTATATATAGTTTTGATTTCTTCATCCAAAAACAGCCTGTTCATATCTTTTGACCATCTATCAATTGAGGAATAGCTCAGACTTATATATTTGACAAGTTCTCTATATATTTTAGATATGAGACTTCCATATGAGAAATAGTCCATACATTTTTTCCCTAACTTACTTCTTTCCTTCTATCTTTATATCATTTTTCATGATATCCCTATGAACACAGTGATGAGATATGAGTTAATAAAAAGTATAATTAGATGGATTTGGGATTGCTTGAATGGCTTGACCCAAAAAATGAGCATTTCCTTTCTTTTGGACCCCTCTTTAAAAAGTTTGCCCATCACTGCCCTAGGTATTATTATTATCACCCCCCATTTTACAGATGAAGAAAGGGAGACAAACAGAGATGACTTGACTTGCCCAGGGTCACCCAGATAGTAAATGTCTGAGGTTAGATTTGAAGTCAATTCTACTAACTCTGGGTCTGACATACCATTCACATGACATTACCTAGACGGCTCTAGGATCCAAAATGTTTGTAATACAACACTTATAACACTCTCCACCCCTCATCTTTACATAATTAACTCAAATGAATTTACTGTCCACAAGTTCTGTATGTTAACTGCCAATATGTGATTTTGTAGTTGTTCTGGGGTCTGAATATGAATTCTCCATTTGCTGAGACTTTGCATCATTTTTTTATATCCACTTTGGCTTTCAACCAGCCTCCTTCCCTCCCCCATGCAAGCTCAAAGAAAAGGAGAGAGACTTTTTAAGGAAAGGTGTCTCATTTTTCTTCCTTTCTGGTGTCTTGACCTCATATTTTCTTCTAACTCAAGTGACAATAACATAGACCTATTCTGATGAATGCTTCGACCTCCATCATTCTTGTTTATCCTTTCCACACTCCTTGCCCTATTTCATGAAGTTCCCAGTGTATTTTTGTGTGTTAATGATTATCTAATTGCCTTTCCATGTGTGAAACTCATAGAGTTAATGTTAGACCATGAGGTATAACACTTCCCTGAAGGAATTCCCCAGAGTTAAGTTTTCTTACCTCATATAAATGAATTTGCTCCTTGGTCACTGCGAAGATCAATAAAACATTATTTTGCACCAATTTCTCTATAAGTTGTCCAATTGTTGGATATTCCTGGAAAGAATATAAAAATTTAAGCTGAATTCATGTAAAATTGAAGTGTAGAATGTAAAAAGAAGACATATTTGAGAAATTTTGTTAGAACCATTAAGAATTAAGGATTCCCATAATTAATCAATTAATATACATTTATTAAGCACCTACTATGTGCCAGGCAGGCAATGCACTAATAATTATGCCTCTCCCTATAAATATACAAATGCACTATTGCACAGTAGGTATTCCCTTTATTTTGTAATGACTCTTTGTAATGAACATTGAAGCATTAAAAGTTTTTAATTTTTTTCAATGGCTCATGCATTCACATTAGTGTTGTGTTTTCTTTTTCAGTGGATCGCTTGACATATAATTAGAAAATCAGAAAAGGTTTGTGGTAGAAGTGATCTTTGAGTGGTATTTTCAAAGTAGGAAAACATTACTCCCCTTATTAAGTGCCATTTGGCAGTCGAGGAAGAATGTTGTAACGGGGGAGGGTGAAGAGGAGAGGTATGGGGAGTGGCACTTACAGTTGAAGTTATCTCACTGCTATAGGTCTGAAACGTCTACCACCAGCCTTGGAAAGGATGGAATGCTAAGGAACCAGACAGGAGTAGTTGGACAAGGAAATGAAATATTACCTTCTTTGCACCACTACCTCATGTGACATGATCCCTGTACTGGTTCATGGATTGAGAAACTGGACTTTCCTGATGTCATAACTTTGCTTTTATGTGATTCTATTGTCCTTTACAGGGTCACAGAAATATATTCCTATTCTGTGTTCTACTAACTGGCACGTTTCCAGGAGCTGGAGCATATTTTTAAAACGTTCTTAATAAGAAAAGCTATCGATTTTCATTAGCAAATCTATAAATTGACCTTTTCAAGTCAAGCTTATTTATTCTCCAAGGTTGAAGGAATGAGGGGAAGAGTTGGTTTTTTTTTTCTGGGAATTCTGTTATTATGATGTGTGGAACAGTATCAAGAAGAGAGGCTAGAGGGGATGAAAAGTGCAAATCGATGGATAGTGCCCATGAAGATAAAATGAGAATGGCTCATATTATTCCAAGAGAAAAAAACAAAGTAAGTCATTTGCACACTGACAAGAACCTGATATGATTACATGTTCCTGACTTTTCCTGGATATTTCAGGCTAAACATCCTATTTCAGACACTGATGAATTTCAAACGTTAAGCATATTAAATATTGCTCTGTCTTTTTCTAAGATGCTCAGGTTATTACTTGGATATAGAAATCTGGCATCCTTGCATGCATTTTCATTTAATTAGCAGTAAGTATTATGAATAGAAGTGGTAAGTGATATAAAAGTGGATTCACATGATTTTCCTAACTTCTACTTTTCAGCCTTTTCAATTATCTCCTTATTGTTTAACTGAAATGATTCCCCCACACACACAAGTTACCAATGATCTCTATTTTGCCAAATTAAATGATCTTTCTCAACTGATTAACAAAATAGTCTTTTATCAATCTTCCCCCTTCTCGACCCTTCTGCAGTATTTGACACTCACATATCCACTACTCTCTTGGACCCCTTTTGCTTATTCCAAGGCTTTTTGTCCTGGCTTGTGCTTCTCTTATCTCCCTGTACCCTCTTTCTCCATGACTTCTTTAACTCTCAAGCCTTTAATTTTTTATTTATGAAGATGACTTGCAGATTAATAAATCTATCCTGAGCCTCTCTCTTGAGCTTTAGTCCTTCCTCACTAGCAGCCATTTGGATATTTGGAAATGGATGTTCAGGGAGCTTCTCAAACTCAGCACATCCAAAATAGAATTCATTTTCATTCTCCCTAAATCTACCCCTCTTCCATATTTCTTTTTTATTGTTGCCAGCATCCCCATTCTTCCAATCAATCACCCAGGTTCCCAACATTGGAGTCATTCTTTTTTATTGTTATTTTTAACAAATTACATGTTATAACAAATTTCCACAAAAGTTTTCCCAAGTTATATTATTGAACTTATCTCTCTCCCTCCCTTCCTTTCCCTCTCTCCTGGAGTCATTCTCGACCCCACTTTCTTTTGCCTCACCTCTCTAGATAGTTTTCAAGTTTTGCCAATTTTGTCTCATCAACATCTTTCATAGACATCGCCTTCTCCATGCACTCAAATGGCAACAGCCCTGGTTCTGGCCTTCATCTCATGTCTCCTATACCCTGCATTAGCTTCCCCTCCATTTAAAAAAAACAAAAAACTCTTACCTTTTGTCTTAGAAATGATACTGAGTATTGGCTACAAGAAAGAAGAAAGATAAGGGCTAGGCAGCTGGGGTTAAGTGACTTACCCAGGACCATACAACTAGGAAGTATTTGAAGTTAGATTTGAACCCACAAATTCTGTCTCCTGGCCTGGTTCTCTATCTACTGAGCCACCAAACTGCCCCCCATATTAGCATCCTAATTGACTTCCCCTCTGCCATACCTTCCCTTCTCCAGTTAAACCACATAGTTACCAAAGTGGTTTCCTAAAGCATAGATATAAAAACACTTCTCTACTCAATAAATTCTAGTGGCCCCCTGTTAACTCTAGGATCCAAAACAAACTCCTCCATTGGGCATGTAAAGATAATTACAAACTGATTCCAGCTTACTTTTCTACCTTTCTTGTATATATTATCTTTTTTCACAAACTCTATGTTCTAGTCAAACTGGCTTTCTTACTATTCCTTGCTCATGATACAACACCTTCTATTTCTACGTAAAGCATAGACGATTCCTTTCAATATATTCCCTTCTCATCTCTACCTTAGAGTCCCTAGTTTCTTTTAAAGTTCAGATTGAAAGACATCTTCCACAAGCAATTTTCCCTTATCTCAGTTGCTAGTGCCTCCTCCCACTCCTACCAGTTACCTTGTATTCCTTTTGTATATACTTATATTTGTACATATTGTTTCCCTGAATAGAGAGTAAGTTCCTCGAGGATAGGGACTGTTTCATTTGGGATCCCAGTGCCAGATATAGAGTAGATGCTTAATAAATTATTAATGGTTGGGGCATCTGGGTGGCTCAGTGGATTGAGAGCCAGGCCTAGAGATGGGAGGTCCTAGGTTCAAATCTGGCCCCAGACACTTCCCAGCTGTGTGACCCTGGGCAAGTCACTTGACTCCCATTGCCTAGCCCTTACCACTCTTCTGCTAGTATTGGTTCTAAGACAGAAAGTAAGGGTTAAAAAAAAAAAAACTCTCTCTCTGGGACAGCTGGGTTGCTCAGTAGATTGAGAGCCAGGCCTTGAGATGGGAGGTCCTAGGTTTAAATCTGGCCTCAGGCACTTCCCAGTTGTGTGACCCTGGGCAAATCACTTGACCCCCATTGCCTCACCCTTACCACTCTTCTGCCTTGGACCCAATACACAGTATTGACTCCAAGACGGAAGGTAAGGGTTTCCAAAAAAAATAACTAACTCTCTAACTCTCTCTCTCTCTCTCTCTCTCTCTCTCTCTCTCTCTCTCTCTCTCTCTCTCTCTCTGTCTATCTATCTATCTGTCTGTCTGTCTGTCTGTCTCTCTCTCTGCCTGTCTGTCTGTCTGTCTCTCTCTCTCTGTCTCTGTCTTTGTCTCTCTCTCTTTCCATCTATCTATCTATCTATCTATCTATCTATCTATCTATCTATCTATCTATCTATCCATCTATCTATCTATCTGTCTACACAAGTAAGAGGTCATAGTTTAATAGATTTAAAGTGGAAAGAGATCATACAGGTTTTCTATTCTAATCCCTTCATTTTACAGATAAGGAGCTGAGCCCCAGAGAGGATTTAGCCAAGGTCACACAGCTATTAATCTGAAGAAGTACTTGAACCTAGGACTATAAGTGCAGACTAGTCCAGCATTCTATCCACTATGCAATACTGCCTCTTAATAAAGACATATTTAGGGGCAATTAGGTGGTTCAATGGACAGAGAGCCAGACCTGGAAATGGGAGGTCCTGGGTTCAGATCTGACCTGAGATACTTCTTAGCTGTGTGTCCTTGGTTAAGTCATTTACCTCAATTGCCTAGCCTTTATTACTCTTCTGCCTTGCAACCAATTCTTAATTTTGAATCTAAAAAAGAAAGAACTTTTTTTAATGCCATATCAAAAAAGAGAGGTTGAGAGAAATTTTGATGAGAAATTTTGAGGAAGGAGAGATCCCTAAAGGGAGTACAAAGGGTAGGCGTAAAGTGGAAACAAAAAGGCTTCTTGGAGGGGTAATACCAAAAGGATTTAGCAACTAAATACTAAAATTCCAAACACAACAACAATGACTAAATGCAGATTTTGGGAACCGGGAGGTATGGAAAACTCTGGGGATAAAAGAAGGTCAGGAAAATTATGCAGCAAAACAGGAAAGTGGCCATTTTCATATTGAAAATTTGGCATGAAAAGGTATTTGTATTATATGATTTTAATGTATTTGAAGGGCAAAGGTCAATAGCGTTGCCATTTCTAAGACATGGAAAGCTCTAGTTCTGCAGAACCTAGTTTGGTAAACACTGAATTAAGGTGAAATTATGTACAGGAGGAACAAGGAGAACAAAACACATTGGAGAGAGATGTGAAAGTAGCCAAATGTCTTTTGTTCTCCTTATTCTATTTTTCAGTTTCAGAGAATGGAATAAATATTAGTTTGACCTTTCTTTGATTGATGATATAGGAATTATGTTAGTCTCTGGTGATTTATTCAATATCCATTCCACACAAATTTATTGAGTATTTATTATAGGAGAAGTGCTATGATTAGCTGGTGGGTGCTATCTCTCTCTGTTCTTATTATTTTTGAAGTATTTGTTGCAATACATATGGGCACTGAGACAAAACATCTAAGCAATAAACAAGGTGATAAATCATCCCTCAGATTTCTCATTCAGTAGAATGTAAGTCCCTGATAGCTGGCGCCATTTTGTTTTTGTCTTTTTGTTTCCAGAGCCCAGCATGTGTTTGGCACATACTAGGCACTTAATAATTATTTATGAAATTGAATTCCATGTAATTTGATTGTATAAATTATATGATAAAGTATTGCAATGATACTAGGAGAAGGGAGGCAGGATGATAGAAAATATTTAGAATTTTTGTAATATTATTCATTTCAATCAGGAGAAAATATTCATCTTGACAAATTCTGTTTTGTTAATACTACAGTTAAGTACACTATACCCCAATGCTTCAGTGGATTCATGATCTCATGGGTGTCAGTCTTCCCTCAGTCCCCACATACCACGATCTAGTGCTTATATGCACAGTAGTGGCTAATAAGAATGTCAGGGGCTGGGATTTTTTTTTCAACCAAACTAACTAGCTTTTTAATTTTCAAAATGTTCCTTAATTGCTCTGTGTCTCAGTTTTATCATATGGCAAACGGGGACATGATTTATAAACAATATTTTGCATGACATCTATGGTACAGGAAAACTTGCTTGAAAAGTATTGGTTGTAAGAGAAACTTTGGACCCCAATGGTGACCAGATGGCAATGGCCTTCTCTGAACTTAACTAAGCCCCTTTTCAGATGTAAGAATCGGTTTTAAGTGGTAATTGGGAAGCCTTCAAGATGACATAAGCCTTTGAGAATTCAGGGTCACTTTTATGGTATGACGAAACTTCAGAGAAAGGGCAGATCTACTTCCTGTCCCCTTAAAAGTAGGGGCTACAGGAACATTGGGTTCCAGAATGCCTGCACTTCTCATTTCACAGTAGTTCAGGACACAGGTAATATGATGTAGTAGAAAGAGAACTGGACTCAAAAGATCAGGGTTCAAATTCTAGCTCCGTTATTTGCTGGCTATATATCTTTGCACAAGTAACAAGCTCTCTGAGTTTCGGTGTCCTAATTTGTAAAATGGAGGAATAATAACACTACCTACTTTAGAGAGTTGTGTGTAACCAGAAATAATAATGTATATAAAGTACTTTGTAACATTAAAGTGTAACCTAAAAGTTTGCTGTCATTAATATGCAGATTCAGAACAAAATGAGATGATTCTTCACTATCTTGGATTGGTTTCAGGCAAGGGAATCTCTGGGAGGGTAGATCAGTTCTGGGGCCACAAGTAAGTGATCACTAAAGAGGTTGGTACTACTACCAACCTGACCTCTTGGATCTAGATTTGAGATGAGCAAAAAAATTAGGTGAATTTCAAAGCTCCAAACAGGAACTTCCATGATGTTTTGGTAACCTATTTTCTATTATAAGGGGAAGCTACGTGGCACAGGGTATAGAGTGTCAGGCCTGGAGTCAGGAAGACTCATCTTCCTGAGTTCAAATATGGTTTCAGACACTTACTAGTTGTATGACTCTGGGCAACTCACTTAATCCTGTTTGCCTCAGCTTTTACCAAGAAAACCCCAAATGGAGTCACAAAGAGTTAAACACAACTGAAAAAAATGACAGTGACAACAACAACAGATTTGTATCTCATAATTGCAATATCCTTCAATGATGCTCTTTCTTTGAAGTCTCATCGTAGCATAAAAGTTACCCTGAATTCTCAAAGACTCTGCCACCTTGCAGGTATGCCAAAGCAGCACTTAAAATGGATTCTTATATCTGAAAATGGGCACAGGTAAGTTCAGAGAGGGTCATTGCCAACTGGTCACCATTGGGGTCCAAAGTTTCTATTGCAGACCATCTACCAAAGCATAGGGTGGTTATGATCTGGGCCAGAAAACAGAACACCAACAATCCCAATGGACTATAAATTCTTTGAGGGTGAACACTGGTTTATTTTTATCTTTTTTTTTCCCCCAGTGACTAACTACCACTTTGCCTTGATCACAGTAGATACATAATAAAATTTATTCTATCAAACTGAACTGATGAAATCAAAGATGTGTTTTATTGTCATTTCTCATACTTAAACATCTCTATCATATTTAAGACTTAAATTAATATAAAAGACATAGTATATTACCAGAACAGTTGACATGTAGTACTCATTCTTGCTGTCCAAGTGACAAACTCCATCATTGGGGATAACGATTCCGGCCAATTTACTGTCCATTCCAAAATGAGAATCTGCGTCACTCACAAACACGAGAAGATGGAGGGAATCATTTCTCCACCCAATTTGTTCCTATAATTAGATTTTAAAAGTTCAGGGTGTGTTTGATTCAGATAGACATTTGTTGAATGTTGATAAGCTATACTTAGAAGTGCTGAGAATTGACAAGACCATACAGCTGCTTCATTTTTTCCATTCAATTATCTCCCAAGTATAAAGCCATATAAGAAACACAGAACCTAATGAAACTTTGTTTCTCTGATTAAATATTTCTCAGAATTTTCTTTTAAGAAAGAATTTGGTTTGAGTTGGACTGGTTATTTATGTAGTAGATTATTTTAAAATTATTTCTAGAATCTACATCTCCACCAACTACCCCCTCTAACATTACCACACCAAAAGCTGAAAATTCTGTGGAACATATTGCAGAAACCTTTCTCTATCATGTATTTGCATTTTAAAGAAATTTCCACCATCTTTTTTGTGCTTTGTATGTTTAGCCCATTCAGTTTCCTATTTTGATGAAGAATCAATAGAATTAGCTCTTAGCTATTATTAGCTATTTTACTTAATATTATAATTATATTGGTTATAATTTATTAGCTATTTTAAATTATTAGCTATTAACCATCTAACATAAGAGCTATCTTTTTAGAGGTGGGGGTAGGGGAAAGACATAATTATTATCCAAAATGGCATCCTACCTTACAAACAGCAGCTTGCATAATTGCATCAAATCCTCCCTCTGGAGTGTCAATATTTGCTGAAATTTTCTGATTCTTGATGATTTCATTGAACTTTTCTGCATCGCTTGTCAGTGGTAGAATATGCTTAAATCCAAAGGTAGGTAAGCAGAAATGGGGAACACTACTGCAATACAAAATATAAAAGCACCTATAATAAAATCTATCAGAACATAATGTATAAGGAATTGCTTCACCAAGAAATCCTTAAGAAATTTTTGCTTTTCAGAAATATCTGGTTTTAAGTGAAGTTAACCAATCTAAATATTGGTTCTAAATCCTTCCTTTCAGAGTTGGTGCATCTTTGATCTCATCAAGGTGGATACTCTCTGACACAATGTAGATTTCACTCCATTCACACCTTTTCATCTTATGCCATACTATCCACATGTCCTCCTCTGAATCCTCCAAAGTAGATCAGTTTATAAAAAGTCAACAACAAAATTGTTAGAATGAAAATTGCTTCTTGCAACTCTTACCCACATCAATAACTTTGACTGTCACTACCAAAAAAAGTAGGAGAAAGTCTAGCTCCAGCATATAAAATCTTACAGTTTACAAAGAGAGAAAGGACAAATACAAGTCAAATGACATTTCAGTATCTCCAAATGAAACATAAAACCTTACCCAACTCATTGTAGTACTATAGAGTTAGCTACAGAAAAACTAAGCAAATATCTGTATTATTTGAGCCAACAATGGTTAACTTGGGAAGTTTTTCATGGGAGAGGTGTATGCTATGCAGCATTTGGTCTGACTGCAAGGCAGGAGGTGGCAATCTGGAAAAGGAATGGTATGTAAAGTATATTGGGAGTGAGAAGGGATAAGTTGTATTATGGGAGGAATAACTTGGAGAATGACTGAGCCAAAATCAAAGGATAAGGATGGGTAACAGAGTAGGGGATAGAAACAGTATGGTATAAGAGAGAGGGACCTAGATCTGTTTTTTGGCTGTCAGACTTACTAGCCATGTGACTTGGGCCAAACTATAATGTCTTTGTCCCGTGTCCCTCATTATAAAATAAAGATAATAGTACTATCAAAACCTTAAAGAGCTATTGAAATGTGAGCTGTTTTTCTTCTGAGGACAATTAGGTAATGGAAAAGGGGACAAGGAATCTTAGGTAATGGAAAATGGAGCATTCTGTAAAGAGTAAATTTGGTTTAACAAGGAACTCAGCTTCTGAGAGGAGAAGAAAAGCAAGTTAAATGATCGAGATGGTAGTTGAGATAGATGACAGCTGACTGAGGAGAATTCAAGAGAGCAAAGGCTGGAGGCAATGAAGTCAGCAAGGAATAGATTGTAAAATTTTGGTGAAAGGTGTTTCAAGCTTAAAGTCAGCACTGAGCTGGAGAAGCACAACAGATCAGTGTTTGGCCCATTACCTTAAATATTTCTCTCAAAAACCTCAACATTCCATTCATTCATTTATTCACTCACTCATTCATTCATACATTCAACAAATATTTATTAAGCATCTAGTACTGTCAGGCACTAAGCTGGGCACTGGGGGGAACACAAAGCTGAAACAGTTCCTGCTCCCAAGGAGTTTCTATTCTTTGGGAGAGGGAGAAGAGCATAAATGTGGATAAAGAAAAACGTGTACTCCACAATTACTGAGGAGATGGAAAAAATAATTGGTTCAGAGGTAGGGGAGAATCAGGATTCCTTTAAGAGTGTATATTTGAGTGAGTTTTGAAGAAGGAAGATGAAAATTCTAGGAGAGGAAAGGTTGATTTGTGGCATGGAGCAACTTTACAAGTACAAAGGCATGTAGCTGAGAAATACATGTATAATATATATGAGAAATAACAAGTAGGTTAGTGTAACTAGAACTTAGAATGCATGAAATAGAGTAATGTACAATAAATAAAACTGGAGAGTTAATGACAGACAATTGTGTGAATTAAATACATAGGAGACCATCTGATCCTAGAAGTCTTTCCTTTTAGGAGTCACAGTCATGTGTCTTAATTTGCTACTCTGGCAGGTGGGATTCCTGACTGGTGGAAGTCAAGGGATGTGACATGTGGGGACTGAGGTGGTACCCTGGCCAATTGGAGAATCCTTGGGGGAGGATTTAGACTGAGCTTGAAAAGCTAACCTGTGAATTGGGCTCACTCTTTCTGCCATTTTTTGGGCTTCTAAAGGAGCTCTCTCTTAGTCTTCCCAGTGCTTACCTATGTAAGCATCTCTTACCTATGTACTCATCTCTGGGAATCTGGGAACTTGATCTCTTGGGCTCTAATCCCTTCCTGAACTCAAATATGCTCCTTGGCTGGCCTTAATTAGTCTGGTCTCACCATATGGGAAGCTGGGCTCCTTGATCACCATTTGTGAAATGGACCAGGGCCCATGGAGAATCTAGAACCTAATGGAGTAGAAGTAACTCAGTTGGGGACTTTTAAAGTTAGATAGACTGGAAACCTTATTTCTCTCTTTTTTCCTCTTTACTAATAAATACACATAATTTAGTATAGTCTCCAAAATGAATTTTTATTCATAACACAGCCCATGTGTGAAAAGCTTTGGATGACAGAGAAGTTTTAATTTTATTGTGGAGACAAGAATGAGCCAACAAAACTTTCTGAGAAGGAGAGTAATGATGAGATTGGACACAGGGCACAGTGCTGGTGTATCCAGATTGGTTTGTGAAATAACTACTATAGCAGAGAGCAATTTGTGAGGAAAGAGTCAAGGATAAGAGCCAGGTAGGAGTATTGTGCTTGACACATCTATATTGGCCTCAGGTTCCTGAATATTTTCTTTTTGTCTTTCTGTGAGTGTGTGGTACTGGTTTACTGAACCCCTGGAAAAGGATGGCAAGGAGACCAGGTGGCCTCTATGTTCTTTGGTGGTCTCTATTAGTCTGTGAGCATGTTGGGTTGCCCCAGGGTTTGGACATAGTTTCTACCATTAGAGAGGAGGTGATTTTTCTTGATGATAGGTAAAAAATAATAAGTACTTTATGATGGCCTGGCCATGAAAGAGAAATAACAATGAATCCAGGATCATGCATCTCACGTGTTTAGAGTCACATAAACTATAGTAAGGATGTGTGGAGGGGAAAGCGTTTGGAAAGATGTGCACTTTCTTTAGTTTTAACACACTGAGATCAATTCTTTGATCTTCTCGTGATTCAACAGATACATAAATCTTTCAGAAAATCAGTTTTCCACAGATTAATTGAAAGGAATGGATTTTACTACTTGCCAGGATTCTTTTATTCCTCTTCTGTTGATTCTTTAATATACTTTCAGTTTCTATTCAAAACCTACTTATTTCTCATTCAGCTCCCACCTCCCTTTTTAACAGATCACCTTTTCTCCTGCATTGCAAAGAAGACAGGGAGGCCTTCCTAATTTTTTTCCTTAATTCTGTGTCAAAATATATATCACTAATACCTATCTTCTCATTCTTCATTCCATTATTATAAGAAGAAATAACTTTCCTCCTTTCCAACTTCAACAATTTAGTTCTACTAGCATTTATTATTATTGTTATCATAGAACTATCAGTCAGTCCTTTCCTTCTCATTTCCAGGAGATGACATTGTCTCTTGCTTTACAAAAAAGACTGAGGTCACTCTATCTGAAATTCTACAATTCTACTCTCTCTTCCTCAAAATATTTTCAAGGTTCTTACACAGCCTGTCCTCTTTCTGCAGTCTCAGAGAAAGAGGTGGTCATCTTCTCTGTGAATACTTTTTGTTCTTGATACCATTTGTAACTCTGCTTTCTTACTTGTTTAATTAGATGGATCTTTGCTCTCATAAATGAATGCTTCCTCTACCAGTGTAGTTGTTCAATGCTAATGTTAATGTTTATGATAGCAATAATACAGATAATAATTATGCAAATAATTATATAAGTATCCTCATCTGTAAAATGAGTTAGAGAAGAAAATGGCACAGACCTCCAGTATCTTTGCCAAGAGAACTCTAAGTGGAGTCACAGAGTCAGACTCAACTGAAATGATTGAACAACAAGCATTTACATAGCCCTTTAACTTATTATCCCCATTTTCAGATAAAGGTCCTGAAGCTAAGAAATTAAATGGCTTGACCAGGGTCACATAACTAGTGTTTGATGGAAGATTTGAACTGAGATCCTCCTGATTCCAAGTCCAACCCTCTTCCCTCTTTCTACTAAACTATGTACCTCTTACATAGGGCTTTTTGTAAATCCTCAATGGAGGATTCAGGCAATGTCCTAAAAGGCTTCCTCTGGTTTCCTGAATATGTTGAGGGCTCCAAAATGGTATTTGAATTAAAGATCTATTGCTTCTCATTCTTTTTGTATAATTGGCTCACCTTTTCTACCAGTTATACATTTCCTTAATCCTTTTTTTCCACACCACTTTTTGTAATTCATCTTTGATAATATATGGCAACCTTTTTACTCCTACCATGAATCTTTCCATTTACCTTTTGGATCTGCAAGTAGGTTTCTTCCAAGGTCAAAGAGATTCAGTCAAGTGATTTATGGTTAAATAGTATCACTGGGAGAATATTAGGGATAAGGAATTCTGATTTGGTAACAGGGATACTTCTTCAAACATAACATAGCCTGGAATATCATTCTCTTTTGACACATTTTTGGGTCTCACTGTCCATCTGCAATATCTGCTTGAGATACTCTAATACAATGGACGATTAATCCAACTATATGCCATGATCTAGGAAACATACATTTTTCAACCGCTTTATTTTTTCAGCATAACTTTGTTAAACTTTTTCTTTTGAACAATTATAATTTCATTAGCAGTCTTTGTAATGTTCAATACAATTAGCACAATGGCATCTGTGAACAGTAACATTTTGAGAATCTTGCCAGTCACCCTTTCCTGTGTGCTCTCTTCAAGGTGTTCATCATTACAACAGAAAATACCCAAGGTAAGCAAACATCTTCCTAACTTATGGTTTGATTTTAAAAATAATTACTCACATTTATATTGCCCTGTAAGATTTGCAAAGTGCTTTACAACATAAACTCATTTGATCCTTACAAAAATCCTGTGAAATAGTATCTATAAGGCAAAGAAGGGCTTATATAGTTGCCCACATTTATATAGTCAGTAAGTGACTATGGCAGAATTTAAATCCTGACTTTGAGGCCTATTCCTTAGACCAGTGATTCCCAAAGTGGGTGCCACCACCCCCTGGTGGGTGCTGTAGCGATCCAGGGGAGCGGTAATGGCCACAGGTACATTTCTCTTTCCTATTAATTGCTATTAAAATTTTTTAAATTAATTTCCAGGGGGCTAAGTAATATTTTTTCTGGAAAGGGGGCAGTAGGCCAAAAAAGTTTGGGGACCACTGCCTTAGACAGTCATCCATATTGTCTTTCTTAATATGCACTGGGTAATAAAGTTGCAATTATAACAAAATTTTGTATTATATTAACATATGTATAGAAACTATTTTGTATGAAGAGAGCTAATATAGTTGGATTTTGTTTCCTAAACAAATATATTTCAAGATTTCATTGGATTCATGAACCTATTGGCATGGGTACTTCCTCTAGCACTGTAGAATACCACTTACCCATGTCTGCTCACTCTATACTATTCTTATCCATATCTTTCATTAAATCCTTCATAGAGGGTCACAGATTCTAAGAATCAAAAGGAACCTTAGAGGCCACCTAGTACAATACTAGAGAAGCATTCTTTCTTCATTATCTCCAATAAGTGGATCATCCAGTCTTTAAAGAACTATAGTGAGGAAAAATCAATTCCACATTTGGACAGTGCTAATTTTTAAGAAGTTTTTCATTCTATCAAGACTTAAGTTGCCTCTCTGCAACTCAAACCTATCATTCTTAGTACTGCCAGCTGAGACTAAACAAAAGACCATTCATCCTTTTTTTATGTGATAGTCATTTGAGCACTTAAAGACTGCTATCATGTCCCCTATAGATCTTTTTTTTTCACAATAACTTCCCTAGTTTCTTCAAACAATCTTCAGGTTACATTTTCAAAGATCAGTATCTTTCTGCATCAGGACAACCAGGGAAAACCCAAAAGATGACTGATAAATCATCCCAACATAACAAAAACTTTGAGTAACTCACCTGTAATTATAGGTGAGCATCCTTGTTCTAAAAACCCCCATTAGGATTCCTATAAACACTTGCTTTTATAAACACTCTACCCAGCAATTTAATAAAAGTTTTGTGGAAAACCCCACTGTGGGTTTTCTCCTAACTCTCCTAATCTCAATAAGACAAATATATTCACACATTTGTAAAATTCTTTTAAAAAATATCTTGACCTATTCCTGAAAGAGCCCATTTCTATAAGGTAGAAAATGTTGCCAATGCATACTGGCCTAGGCTCCATGCAAAGAGATCATTCCAGAAGCAAAGTCAAGAATAATTAAAAGGTTAAAAGTCTTACTTAAAGATGTAGAAACTAGAAATTGAGATAGCATATCATCTCCCCTTGAACATAATACCAGAAAGTCCCAAGTAGAGGTTTAAAAAAATGGAACTATGATTTAGAACCTCAGAAAAGAGAATAGAATAATAGATACAATTAGACCTCTATTCATGCACTTAATTCCATATGTTGATATGGGCCATGCCCCAATAAATGTGCCTTCATCCTCTCCAGGGAATAAACCAGCATATATCAGAGAGCCAAAGGAACTGATGTCTTATTTTACTAAGACTAGCCAGATGTGGAATGCACATCCTTGCATATAACACTGAATCAAAGTGGAATTGAGGACACATAAATATGTGTGTGCTGCTCTTATTTCCATGTTAAGAGGAGCATACTGGATTACTGAGCAAATAGGAGGTAATAATCATCTTTCTCCCTTGGGCAGAAACTAACATAGTTTGTACCTGTCACCTACATGTTTCTCATTAACCTAAAAACAATTCCTAAAATATTTTGCTCAGAAATTAACATAACATCTCATATGTGGTCTCACTAGGACATTATCACCATGTCCCTTCTCAGTTCTTTCTGGTATGGTATTAGGTCTTTTGGGTCCCATGTCTCATGGTTGCCTCATTTGGATCTTGCAGTCTAATAAAATCTCTACATCTTTTCAAAGGAACCTGGTAAGGACCGTCTCTTCTTATGCTAGTAAAACTGAATTTTTGAATCCATTTGTAGAATTTTACATTTGCTCCCATTAAATTGTCTCTGCAGATTTCTTTTTCCTATATATCATGCTACCTGGGCTCAAGTCTCATTTCTGTCACATATTCATTGTGTAACAAGTCACAATTTCTTCATGCTTGAGGCTGAACTTGAAGAGTACAAGTTGCAGAGCACTTACCTATCTGCATTGACTGCTAGAAGATATTTTCTCATAGGACACTCCCTACACCAATGGGACCACAATTCTAGTTGAAATATAAATGATTTTTCCAAAAAAGTTTTGTTTAGCCATTCAACCTCACCACAAACTTTTGAAACTGGACTCCATCATCCAATGTGTCAACTATCTCTACCTCCCCCTCTATCCCACTTTCATGTTGTCTACAAAATCAACACGCATGCCATCTCTGCCTTTATCTAAATCATTGATAATCAATAAATAAGGGCCTACATGGGCAACTAGGTAGTTCAATGGCTAGAGCATTGGGCTTGGAATCAGGAAGACTCCTCTTTATGACTTTAAATCCAGTCTCAGACACACTAGCTGTGTGATCCTGGGCAAGTTACTTAACCCCATTTGCCTCAGTTTTCTCATCTGTTAAATGAGCTGGAGAAGGAAAGCAGAAATGACTCCAGTATACCAAGCAAACCCCAAATGGGCTCATGCAGAGTTACCCTTGACTAAAACAACTAAATTACAACAAATGCCAAGCATGTGCTTATCACTCATAAAAAATATTGAATGGCAAAAGACCAAGGACAAGTCCATGGGCACTCTCCATTAGAACCTTCCCCCTTTGATGAAAAAAATTGTCATCGAACCATTAATGATTTCTCTTTACGCCTCGCCAGTCGAACAGTTCTAAATTCACCTCTGATTTCCTTTTACTGTCATCTAGCTCATACGTTGCTCACTTTCCAGCTTGGTATAACTTGCCCATGTTTGTCCAACACTAACAAGGCCTTCTAGAATCCAGGGTTGCCTTCAAATCAACATGATGAATCAGATTGAAAATTCTCTGCATAATGCCTCTCCTCAAAGGGTTTAAACTCTCACCGAGGGGAAAAACTTTACACAAATATTTGCAGTATAAACAAGAAGGCAATAAATGTATGGAAGGGCTTAGAAACAACATGCTAAAACACTTTTTTAGAGATACTAGAAAGATCAGGAAAAGCTTCATGATAGAGATGGCAACCATAAGATCTGAAGGGATGGGGAAGAAACCAGTAGTCAGAGAAGAGGGAAAGGAATGGTAGAATAATCTCCTAAGGTTTAATAGACTCAGCCTAGAAGAAGAGGGTGTCAGAGATCCTTTTGGACTCAGAGGACTAGCAGCCACCAGAGCCTTGGGGAAGCAGTATTTGGTCCCAGTCAATATCCTCTTTAACTTGAGAAATTGTATTGTTTTAATGTTTTATCAGTCAAGTTGTTTTTATTGCATTTTTATGGTTCATGAGTATGCATTATTCATTCAAGATACTTTGCTAGCAGATATGTTAAAACAATTGAGCTTATTAGTTTAATTGGGTTCTCCAGTAAAGCATCACACCCATTATAATGAATTTCAAGACACTCCTCTTTACCTAGTGTCTTCCAGTTTGAACTTACTCATCCAAAAGTCTCCCCTTGGGGCAGAAGTAACTCATCAGACTGGAACTAAGATAGCCTTTGGTAGTTTGAGGCAGAAAAGAGAAATATATACAAGAACTAAAAGCAATTTAGACTCCTACTATTATTTGTATTAGAAGTTTAATAAATAGTTTTGTTCTAGATAATTAGAAGTATGGAAGTTCTCACGCAAGTTCTTCACCTTACGATGAGTCAGAGTACTGAGAAAGTGGTACACTCCTTGAAATTTCTTCCCACCAAATCCTGAGGCTATGTCAGTCATTCATCCAGTAGCCAAGCTGTCTTGTACAAGGCCTCAAAAACTTTATTTGGCCAGACTCCAGTTGAAAAACAACTTACAGTTTTGAAATTAATATTTTAAAACTTGTTTTTCTTTCCTACTCTCTGGTGATGCTATATATCTGGAAATCATAGAACAATAAAGAACAATATGTTGGCCCTAGCATGCAACCAGAGATGACTTATGGGTAGGAGTAATAGAAAAGACTATTTTGTGCATAAGAATGACTGAAAAAGGAGATGAACAGTTGTGTCAAAAGAAAGAGAGACAACAGAGGGATATCCTTGAGGTATTAGAAGAATCAAGGAGGGTCTTCAGCATGTTGGATGAATAATGTCACAGCTCTATTAAAGTGTCAAAGTTTAAGTTTCTCTTTTATATATGCTGGTAACTTTGTTGCATAAAAGTGTATGTTAAATGCTAATATGGGCTTATAAAATGGTTTTATAAATACTAAATGCTTGTGTGCATTTCAAGGAGGATAACATTTTATTTTTGAATACGAAATGTATGATTTACATTTCACAAGGAAGGTAATTACTCTCTTGATAGATGTATACATAAACCATGTTTTAAATTGATGATTATATTATGATATAATGGTCTCAGAGGAATCACTTTCCTATAGAAAGTTGTTGGTTGAAGTGGCAATGGACTACAACAGATAAATAAGAGAAACCCACAGAGGCAGCGAGGTGGCTTAGGGGATTGTGAGTCATTCCTAGAGATGGGAGGTCCTGGGTTCAAATCAGAACTCAGGCACTTCCTAGCTGTGTGACCCTGGGCAAGTCCCTTGACCCCCATTGATAGCCCTTACCACTCTTCTGTGTTGTATTGATTCTAAGATGGATGGTAAGGATTTAAAAAAAATAATAATGAAAAAATTTAAGAGAAACCTACATTTGCCTAAATGAGTCACAGAAAGATGAAAAAAAAAAAGAGTCTATTTTGGCAATAATGAAAGTGACTTAGCGAGATAATATGAGTGGTGTGGGTTGTTGCTTAGGTAACCCAGTGAGTGATGGTCATTGCGGGAAAGGGAATCTCTGGGATTCAGCACAGTCCATAGAAACCTGTAATGAGGACCTGGTATACCCCTGTCTCCAAAAAAATAGTCAAATTCACCACATTCAAATGTACACAAGGAACCTTTTCAAATTCTGCAGCTTCTGAGCTACCACAGCTTCATGAGATTAGCAAAATGTCATTAGTGTGATCCCACCTTTGTACCAAGAAATAGAATGCCAAGCAAACCTACCAAATAGTAGGCCCAGAAGGAAGAACTCAGAAGGGTGATATTTTCCATAGAAAAACAGCACACAGACAAAGATGAGAGTGCTCCCATGCTTACCTGCAAGGGTTGGCTATTTCTTCAGGTGTTGTCTTTATAAAAGGGGAAACTGGTTTTTCTACAAAGGAGCCAAAGCCCAGCTTGAAGTTGCTTGTTAATTTAGACATCTCTTTGGCTAGCATGGAGCCCAACTCCTTTATTGTATTAAGATCGTCTTCCATGGAAGCTGAGAGATCCATGAGGTAATACAAATCCACTGGATAGTCTTCAGTCTGGCGAACATGGACTTGTAATGTTTTCTCATTACCTTGTAAAACCACAGCAAGGGAAAAAAATGAACACATTAAGCTTTGTATCAGATCAGCCACTGGACCAGTGTACTAAGTCATTTCAGAGACGTTCCTAAAGGAATGGATGGTATAAAGAGTGACAGGATACATTTCATAAGCTGATATTCCCATACAAACTCTTACCAGTTATGTATGGAACTACTAAAGGAGGTGTAAAGCAGGATATTTTATATCATCTTGGGAAAACCAGCATCCATTTAGATTTAAGATAATATGAGTTCTGTGGTTTCAAAGAGGTAAAGCAAACCAAATGGCTGACTGGAGCTACATTCAAATACTCAAAGAAATGTGAAACAAACCTCAGCGGTATCAGCATTTTTTTTAACAGGGCAAGGGCACAGTTGCTATTTGGTGAGTGTTTCATTTCTATTCCAGGAGCATAAGTAAACCACATTAAAAAAGGCATCATCCTAGGCTAATCTTCATTTATATAAAAAGGAATCATTTGTGAATCCCAATTATAATCATTGTTATACAAACCTAAACACATACAGCCTGTTTTGTATAAGTGACACTGGAAACTTTGTAATATGAATTAATGGAAAAAAAGAAATGATCAAGCTAAAACAAGATATTGTTAAAATGCTACAACGTACCTGGCCGCAATTTTAGAACTAGGCTTTGGGGTGAAATTTGTATAATATCCGAACTATTTTTCTGACTTCCTATACTCAGTGGCTTGTTTTTAAGAATTTCTATTGTGGAAGTAGGATTTTCAATGGCATGTGGCAAACATCCTTTAGCCAACAGATTCTCTTGGGTGTCACACCTTTCACCAATTCCCAAGGGATGGGTAAAGTCCTAGAAAAGAAAAGAAAAGCCAAGACTGATGAAAGTAAGCACAATCTTTATTTGCAGAATCATGGGACATGATTTGTGCAACATGTGCTATTCATCCTTCCCTCTCCCTTCAGGGATCAAGGTATTCTCACATCTACTATTTGGATTAAAATTAATCCAAATTAGAAGGCTGACATGGTTCATAGTAAAATAAGAAATCTTTCCTTATTTCAGCATTGTAGCTTCCATACTAGTTTTTCTATTGTTTCCTCTTATCAAGCACCATTTTAGTAGCTAGATACTGAATCTTCTGTAGATTTAAACTATTTATTGACATGTAAACATATATTTCAGGTACAGTGAAATCATTCATTTCCTGTAAATTGTCTAGAGGTAGGAACTCTGTCTTCTCAGCATATAACTTCTGATATAGTATCAAGGACCTAATTAAGGTATTATGACATTATGTTATTATTTTATAGCACCATTGGCTTTTCTCCTGGACTTTAAACCCTACATCTTTAAATGTTGCCCACTTAATACATTTCAGTCTTTTCTCCAGGGTTAAGTATTGGGAATATGGTTACACATTCAATGAACAAGAGACTACCAGGTAGCTTTCCTTTGCCGTACACCCTTCTTGATCATTAGCTGAATATTTGTTGTTCAATACAATTTCTTTCTGGATAGCAAAAGCTGGTGATCTGAGCATATTGTATTGCAGAATAGAATATACTTATGTCATGCTAGCAAGTGTCAAATGTGGCCACCAGTTACTGGACTTGCTAGCCACAAAGAGTCACTGAAATAGTAGGGAGTCTATTCATCTGTAGTTTTGAAGAAGGAAGGTTATTCGACAGATAGACCACAAGTACACTGGGGCTATGAGACTAACATGTGAACATTTGTAGATTGAAAAACCACTAATTCTTTAACTGCAAACCATCACCTACATTAAAACTATTGGTCTGTCATAGTAACTTATAGACTAAAAGTTGTATTTAAAAATAAGGCTTCAGAAGTGGACTTTTTATCTAGGTTTTTTGGGGGGGTTGCATAGTTGCAGGAAAAATGCTTCAAAGAAGAATGATCTTCAATAAATTTCCAACTTTAAAATTTTATGTCTGTCTATCCATCTATGTTAGAATAATATATAAATTTGTCCTTTTGAGGAGATATACTCCTTTGCCCAGCCTGAAAAAGTGTGGCATCCTTGAGATCAGTGAGGGCAAAGGACTCTCATTTTTTACTTTATATTTCTAGTGCCTAAACATATAATAAATTCACATTACACATACATATATATGCATGTTCATATGCATATATATGTACACAAATTTATAGATAGATAGATAGATACCATGCTTTGGCTAATATAGATACATATTAATAAAAACCTATGTCAGTTATATTTTTTTCTCAATTCATGTATCAAAAGTAGGATTAGAACACCTGGGGATGAAGGTGAGAGTGGAACTAGCTCTTTCGGAAACTGTTCCTGAAGAACTTCTTAGTTTCGGTGGGGATCAGTTTTCATGGTTAAGTCTGAAGACACATAGAAATAAAGCTCCTTTGGTCCTAAGTCTAGTCATACTTGTAGATCAGAGGTACCATATCAGGTGTCATCTGTGATCAGGTCCAGTGAGTGCATGTGTATATATGTGTACGTTACTACCCTGGGAATTCTGTGAATCCTTGGCCATAGTGTTTCTCACTTTAATTGATCTGGCAGACAAATTTCTGTCCTATGAACAAAGATGTGATTAATGACACAGGAACCCCTGAAGGGAAGGATGACCCTCTTTTTTGGTTAAATAAAGAATATTTTGGACCTTTCTGAAATTTTTGCAAAGGAGTTCAGAACTTGAATTTATTTTTCTTTCTGTAAGATTATTACAGGCTAAGAATATGCTGACTCCTTCATATAATGTTGTATGTTCAAGGTGATATGATTTTGATTATCCATGGAAGATCACCCCATGCTATACTGAACTGACCTTCATGGATTAAAACTGTAGTTTTAATTTTACTTATTAAAGCTCTCTCCTGATTGGGGTTCAAGTGCCTTTCTGATATGACCCCTTTGTCTTTGAACTACACGACCTGTCAATAAGGTCACAATCACTTTACAAAATCCAGTATATAAAAACAAAAACATTAACAACAATCCCTTCTGGAGGGAACATTAATGACAATCCCACCTGGACAACAGCTTTATCTCATTATTCATTTACTTAAAATTCAGAAATAGGGGAATAATAATATTTAGAGTTGCACATTGGATTTTAGAGGGTAAACATGAAACATCTTCCTAAGCTACCCTACTATTACTGTTCCAACATTAGCGACCTGACCAAATGCTAAGATACTTATGGGGCCTCTTGTTTTTCCTCTAGAACAAGTCTGATTCACTTAACTCATTAGATGCTGAAAAGTGCTAATATTTATACCTGGCATCTCAAAAGTGGTGATGCAGGTTTAAACTCTTAAAGTTTAAAAGTACAATAAGAATTTAGGAACACCTCGTATTACTCATATAACTATAGAAAGAGTTTTATTACTTAGGTAGATTACTTTATTGGTTTCTCACCAGTAGGTAATGTAGATTTTACAATTGCCATTTCACCAATGAGGAAACTGAGGGACAGAGAAATTAAGTAACCCCCAATGTCACACAGAGAGCCATTATTTGAAACCAGATCTCCAGTGTCTTTTTTTATACCTGAGTTCTCGCTGAGTATCATTTTATTTGAACTATATATTTTCCAGAGAAGTTCCATTGTTCAAATTTGTCTTTTAAGTCCTTTCATTGAAACCATATATTGCCACGAATGATGCACGAGCACAAGATTGGCAGGATGTTCATAGCACTGAAGCCAGTTGCATTGCTGAGTATGCCTTGGGATCATCATTCTGGGTTTAGGCTTGGTTCATATTATTCTGGGGAAAAAGAACTTTAATAGGAAATCAGAACCTATTGCTGCTAAGGCAATGAATTGCATTTTCCAGAAACTCTTCCCTGACAAATTTTTCTTAAAAATAACCAAATGAACACCCTACTAGCATTGCTAATGTGCCATTTGGGGGGATCTGCTCCACTTGTCTGGACACCAAGATTTAGGACAATTTTCAGGGCCGATGGAATGAACACAAAAGCTTACACAAACACTTCTGTTCGAAATCCTTTGAGATCATTTGCTTTACCTCTTGAGAACACCAGGAACAGTGTGGTCCAATGAGCAAGCAGTCTTCACAAGTCTCTGCATTACCCACAGCACAGCTCCCTGTATTTAAAGCCAGAGAGAGGTAGAAGATTAAGGTCCCCTTCAATCGTTCTCTCTAGGAGCTTTGTAGCAATTCAAGCTTTGGAAGGGAACAGAGCTGAATTTTGTCTTAATCATCAGCAACTGCCTCCTAAAATGTTACTAATTCCGATGGAACTTTTAACTTTCCACTTCAATTATAATGTTGATGTTTGTGGTAAATTCCCATATCTTATGCTAATACTGTTTTTCTTTTCTGAAATATGGAGACGGCATATATACTTCTTAAATAGAGCCTGATTTTATTCATCATTTAACACTCATCCTCTTAAGAATTATTGACATGTGTAAGGACAAATGTATTAGTAAATACTTTTTAATTCTCATAAGAATATCTAGTCAAATTTGTTTTTTTTTTCTCTTTTTGAAAGATAGCAGATTGGAAGGTAGCAGTGATTAGAGTACCGGGCCTAGAGACAGAAGGACCTGGGTTCAAATCTGCTCTCAGATACTTCCCAGCTGTGTGACCCAGAGCAAGTCACTTAACTCAATTCCCTAGCCCTTGCAGCTTAGAAATGATACTATGAGAGAAGGTAAGAGTTAAAAAATTTATTAGACAAATAAATAAATAATTTTTAAAAGAAAGATAACATATCATAGGGGAGAGAGGGTGTCCTTGGAGCCAGAAAGACCCTGGTTCAAGTCCTGCCTTCATCACATGCTAGCTAAATGTCCTAACCTTATAATCTGCAGAAGTCTGTAATCTGTAAAGGCAGAGGGAGTTCCCACATTGATGGCTGACATTGTCTGCCCCCCTCCCCTAAGAAGTTATCTTTAACAGGAACAATTTGATTTTCTGTGTGTTCAAATCATTTCAAGAAGTTTCCATTTGGAGGACAGAGAGGGGGTCACTGGAGAATGACAGCAAAGATAAAAAACAAACAAACAAATGCTAATAAAATGTCTTTTAAAGTTTCTGAAATAATCATTACATCTAGGCTCATCAATTCTTTTGTGCAAACAATTCGATTGTATTTCGTGTACTAAAATGCCGAGAAGCCACTAGGCAAGTGCCGTCATCCTGCAGGCTACCCTGTAGAAAGAGATCCTCAGAGCTGGCTCTCCAGCCCAGGATCTGAAATCTGTTAAAGCATTCTCACCCAGAGGCAAGAGGCCGGGAGACTGACCAATTCAGAAACTGCTTCATCTATCTTGTTATCAAACATTCAGCGACAGTAATGTAGGGGAGGGCTGACGAGGCTTACCTTGAACATGGTTATTCCTTCCCAGAAATAGAAAGAACAGGCAAAGCAATTCAATCCCCATTCGTTTTCAGTTCTCGCTGTGCAAACAGATTAAAAAGAAAAAAGTAAATTACCTTCACCAGAACGAGATCAAAGTGGAACATTGTCAAAGACTTTCTTTCTTGAAGCGTAAAATGGTAAGGACTACTTACGCTGCTTTGAACAGAAACGCTAGATGTAAAGGACAACAAAGTTTTCATTAAGACTGGAATGAAAACAGAGGCTACCTGGACAGGTAAAGGAGAAAAGCTCTGCTTAAGAGCGACTTCGACATGATTTACTTCCTTGTTCGCCTTATAAGGAAGGCAGGTGTACAATCACTAAGAAGGTGGAGAAATTCATTCAGGTGGAAATTTGGGTGTAAATTCTAGCAGTCTCTCTGGGTCCTAGAGAAAGCCAATATTTCAAGTGAGTTTGTGATCAATGAAATGGGGAGGGAGCAAGTCTTTAAGATGACATTTGCATGGTTTTCCTAAGTGACTTTGAGATACACAGGAAAAGTAATAAAATACTGACCACACTGCTACTTTGAAGTAGATAGTAAAAGAAAATACCCGAGACTTAAGGATTCCATTGTTTTTATCCAGATCTTTTTTTGAGTTTAAAGGTAGAAAAATTATCTCTGAAAAAGAAAAAAAAAAGAATCATCACTTAGATCAAATTGATAATCACACCAAAAAAGTTAAGTGATGGGATCTCTTGTTTTTCAAAGTATAATATGTCAAAGTGATTTTTAAAACATCAAAATAAAATAACTAAAAATCTTCATGTGTAGTACTGATTTTTTAAAAAGTAAGAAGTTTTTGTTTGTTTCTTTGTTTATTTGTTGTTGTTGTTTTTTTTAAATCTGCATAGTTCAACAAATATGTTCCAACGCAATTTCACAGATCCCTTTCCTGGTCTATTACAATAGCCTATTCTTTGGTTTCTCTGCTTTTAGTCTTCTCTTACTCTAATCTTCTACTCAGCTGCCGAATTTATTCCTTAAACCAAGATTGATTATATTATTCTTTTATTTTAAACATTTTCAGTAGTTCTTTGTTGTCTCAGAGTAGGATAAACTATCCAAAAAACATCCTTAGCTGATTTTTAAAAGCTTTAGATGGAGGCAGCTAACTGACTCCATGGATTGAGAGCCAAGCATTTAGACAGGAGGTCCTGGGTTCAAATGTGACCTCAGACATTTCCTGTGTGACCCTAGGTACATCACTTAACTCCCATTGCCTAGCCCTTACTGTTCTTTTGCCTTAGAACCAATAGATAGTATTGGTTGGTTCTAAGATGGAACTATGGGACTAAGATGGAACTAAGATGGAAGGATTTTTTTTTTTAAATCTTTCTATGAACTGACTCTGATTTTATCTTTATTGTCTAATTTCATACACTCTCTTTCAGGAATGATCCATTCTGACCAAACTGGTCAATCAATTTTCCCAATATATGTTATTTTATTTTTGGCCCATATACCTTTACTCAAGTAGCACCTCAAGTCTAGAATGTTCTCCCTTTTCCCTCCAATTCTTAGAACCTCTTCATTCATTAGAACATCTTCTTTCAAAACACTACTTAGGGGCTATTTCCTAAACAAGCTTCTATTACTCCCTCCAATTGTTAGTGCTTTCTCTCTCGTAAAATTATTTGGCATGGCCTCTTTTATATATTGTACTTATTGTCTATGTATGGGTTTTATACTCTGGTAGAATGTAAGCCCCTCAATGGCAGAGTTTAATTTTTGTCTTTTTATCTCTGACACCCTGAATAATGTCTTGAGCATAGAGGGTACTTAAAAGCATGCTGAATTGAATTGAGTTTCATGGTCTTTGGAAAGTCAAGCTCTCTTTAACAGTGGAAAGGCAGATTGATTAGAAAGGGGAGAAAATGGCAGGAGGGAGACCAATTAGAAATGTATTGTAATAGTCTGGTGAAACGTGAATGTAGATATTGACTGAATATCTGAATTAGGTAAGGCCCTGAATATAGATATTGACTATGTGAGGGGACTGAAGGAGAAGGAACTAAATATATCTGAAATGGAACTCATTATCTTTCTCACTAAACACTCTCCACCCCTACCTTCTCTATTACCTTGGAGGCCAACATCATCCTCCCAGTCCATTAGTCTCCCACCCTAGTGGTCACCTCTTACCTCCCAGCCCCATAGCTAATCTGTTAGGAAGGCTTACCAATTTCACTTCTGCAACATCTTTTTTAAAACTTCCTTTTCTTTTTTAAACTCTTGCTTTCTGTCTTGGCAACAATTTTAAGAAAGAAGGGCAAGAAAAAATTGAAAAACGAGGGTATGCCCTTCAATTGGGGAATGGCTGAACAAATTGTGGTATATGCTGGTGATGGAATACTATTGTGCTCAAAAGAATAATAAACTGGAGGAATTCCATGTGAACTGGAAAGACCTCCAGGAATTGATGCAGAATGAAAGGAGCAGAGCCAGAAGAACATTGTACACAGAGACTGATACACTGTAGTAAAATCGAATGTCATGGACTTCTGTACTAGCAGTAATACAATGACCCAGGACAATCTGGAGGGACTTATGGAAAAGAACGCTACCCACATTCAGAGGAAAAACTACAGAAGTGGAAACAGAAGAAAAACAACCACTTGAACACATGGGTTGAGGCGGACATGATTGGGGATGTAGACTCGAAACAACCATTCCAACGTAACTATCAATAATATGGAAATGTCTTGATTGATGACACAGGTTAAAACCAGTGGAAATGTGCATTGAATATGGGGCGGGGGTTGAAGGGGGGTGAAGGGGAAAATAAAAACATGAATCATGTAACCATGGAAAATTTTTCTTAAAAAAATAAAATATTTAAATCAGAAAGAAAGAAAGAAAGAAAGAAAGAAAGAAAGAAAGAAAGAAAGAAAGAAAGAAAGAAAGAAAGAAAGAAAGAAAGAAAGAAAGAAAGAAAGAAAGAAAGAAAGAAAGAAAGAAAGAAAGAAGGGCAGGGACTAGATAAATGGGGGTCAAGTGACTTGCCCAGGGTCACACAGCTTGGAAGTGTCTGAGGCCAGGTTTGAACCCAAGTCTTCCTGACTTCAAACTTGGCACTCTTTCCGCATTACCTCACTCCTCAACTATTTTAATAGCCTGTTAGTGGGTCTGCCTGCCTTAACTCTCTTCCTACTCTAATACATCCTCCTTTCAGCTACCAAGGTGAATTTCCTTAAGGACAGGCCCAACTCTGTCACTCCCACACTAAATAAATTCTAGTGGCTCCCTAGGACCTCTAAGACCAAATACAAAATGCTGTTTGGCATTCAAAGACTTACACAATCTAACACCCCTCCTATCTTTCCACTTTCCTTATAACTTACTCTCTTACCAGTACTCTTTAATGCAGTGACACTGGACTCCTTGTTGTACAACCAACAAGACACTTCATCTCTCAGTTCCAAGCATTTTCTCTGGCTTTCCCCCCATGCCTGGAATGCTCTCTTCTCAACTTTGTCTACTAACTTCCCAGGCTTCCTTTGAATCCCACTAAAATTCTATCTTTTGTAGCAAGCCTTTCTCCACTCCTCTTAATTCTGGTATCTTCCCTCTGCTAATAAGTTTCTATTTATTCTCTATATAGTTTGCTTTGTATATATTTGCATGTTGCCTCCTTATTTAGATTATATGGTCCTTGGGGTCAGTGATTGTCTTTTGACTTTTTAATTTTTGTATCCACAATGCTTTGCACAGTGCCTGACATAGTGTAGGTGCTTTATAGATGTTTATTGGTTGATTAATCAATCAAAGGTAGAACTGACAAAACTTAGCAACTGACTGGATATATGAAGTGAGGGGAAATGCAACCAATTGAGGATTGCCAACTCAAATGACTAGAAGAATGGCATGCCACTGTCAGAAGTAGGAAAGTTAGAAAGAGAGGAAGGTAATAGAAAACAGTAAATCTTTTTTTTTTTGAAAGGGGGAAAATTTCAGATAATTATGAGATGTAAAAATGGTAGGACCAAGAAGCAACTATGTGACTTGTGTTACTAAATGTGGGACTAGAGTTCAGGAGAAAGATGAGGACTAAATATTTAAGATTTTGGAATCATTACTGAATGCACAAGAGAAGTGATAGATTTAGAATTCGAATAGAGTTTGTGGGACACCAAAACCCAGACTCAGCTCTGCCATCTGAGAGGCTCATCTGGGGTACCATTTTTAACCTTCTGTTTCTCCCTTAAAACTTCTCACTTATATATTGCTTTTTAATTCCATTGTAGAAAATCATAAGGGGTTGAGTGTCAACCTTCACCTTTGCCCTGATGCCAAAGTCCCATCAGGAAGCCAAATGAACCAACATCACTGAGATATTTATGTCAGTTGCCAGAACCACCCTTGCACAATGAATGACAGCATAAGGAACTGTCTGGTCTTGCCCTGCCCTACTGTAACTCTGATCTGTCCCTGAGGAAATTGCCATGATTCTTTCTCATGATCTAGGACATAAGAGCCAGGGAGAAAATAAACAAACCAACAAAACCAATGAAATAAAAAAATAAAAAACTGTACTGAGTTAAAGTACTGCCAGTTAGTAGGAATGAGTTTCCTAATATAATCTCTTCTACTTCAGGAACATGCAAGTCAGTTAACAAGCATTTATTAAATGCCTGCTAATAATAGTTAACAAGTTCTGGCATATGATTGTGATGGAATATTACTGCGCTATAAGAAATGACAAGCAGGTTAATTTAAAAAAAACATGGAAAGACCTATATGAAATTAAGAAGAATGAAATAAGAAGAATGAAGAGATTATATATAGCAACAGAAATATTGTTTGGAGAATTGCTTGTGTTTGTCCACTTCCAGAGAAAAAACTGATAAATAGAAACAAGCAAGACAATCTTATATATAAATATATCTTTTTTTGTCAGATGCTATCTTCCTTCTCTAATGGGAAAGGGGAGAGGAGAGGGAGTTATCTGGGAATTTTAATGTAATGAATACATTTAGATTTTTAAAAAAACTAATATTTCTCCAGCATTTTTACTTTTTCAAAAATCTTTACATGTCATATTATTTGACCTATACAACAATCCTAAGAAGTGGTTGCCATGACTACTCCCATTTTATAGATGAGGAAACTTTAGTCAAGAGGTTAAATGAGTTTGCTCCAGGCCACAGAAATAGTAAATGTCTAAGATAAAATTCCAAAGTAAGTCTTCCTGACTTCAAGATGAGTTCTCTATCCATAGTATCACTCAGCTGCCAGATACCATGTGCCAGACACTGTGCTAGGTGCTAGTGGCACAAAGCCAAAAATGAAATGATCTCTGCCATCAAAGAATTCATATTCTCTCAGGGATGACAATATGCTCATCTCGAGAGAGAGACAGAGATGGAGACAGAGAAAGAGAGAAATCTCTAGAGAGAAAGAGAGAGATCTTTATAGATGGATACAAATAGATGATAGACAGACAGACAGATAGATAGATAGATAGATAGATAGATAGATAGATAGATAGATAGATAGATAGATAGATGTTCACACTTTTTGGATTCAGAATACTGGAGTTTAGGTCCTGACTCTTCTATTTATTAGCAACAATAGTAGACAATTTTCTGAACTATTCTGAACAGAGTAGCTAGGTGGCTCAGTGGATAGACTGCCCACCCTGGAGATGAGAGGTCCTGGGTACAAATCTGGACTCAGTCACATCCTAACTGTGTGACCCAGGGCAAATCACTTAATACCAGTTGCCTAAGTATCACTAGCTCAGAGAATCCTAGTCAGTAAATTTGGTGGTCATCCAGTACAACTTCCAACCTGAAGAATCAATCCTTCCCAGCTGTGTGACCCTGGGCAAGCCACTTAACCCCCATTGCCCACCCTTACCACTCTTTCACCTAGGAGCCAATACACAGAAGTTAAGGGTTAAAAAAAAAAAGAGTCAATCCTTCATATAACATCCATACCCTAAGTAGTTTTCAGCCTTTTCTTGAGTACTTCAAGCCCTGAAAAAAAAGTCACTACTTGAAAAGACAGACCCTTCTACTTTGAGAAAACTCCAACTTTTAGGAAAATCCTTCCATATAAATTAATATGCTTTCTTCTAAATTGTACTTTTTTGTTTTTTGTTTTTTTTAATTTTTTTTTATTTTAAACCCTTAACTTCTGTGTATTGACTCATAGGTGGAAGAGTGGTAAGGGTAGGCAATGGGGGTCAAGTGACTTGCCCGGGGTCACACAGCTGGGAAGTGTCTGAGGCCGGATTTGAACCTAGGACCTCCCGTCTCTAGGCCTGGCTCTCAATCCACTGAGCTACCCAGCTGCCCCCTTCTAAATTGTACTTTTAATCTTAGTTTAGTCCTAAAGAGTGAATAGAATATCTAACCTCTTTTCTAAATGACAATATAGAAAAATTTTTGGTGAAAGGTATCATTCCACTAATTACACTGCTAGTGGAGTTGTGAATTAATCCAACCATTCTGGATACATGTAAAATACATGTAAAAATCCAATAGAATTGCTTATCAGCTCCAGAAGAGTGGGGGGAGGATAGTCTAAATAAATAAATAAATGATGACACACCCCCAAAAAAGAAAGAAAGGCACCATTCTTTCCTTTCCTCAACAAAGTTTTCTGTTCCTCAAGATAAATATTCTGAGTCCTAGCCATTGATTCTCATTGAAGGCATTGTCCCCTCACCATCTTGGACACTCCTCTCTAGATTCCTCCAAGTTTTTCCAATGTCCTTTCTAAAATATGGTGCCCATTATGGAAAATAATGCTCCATTTGGTGCGATCAGGACTGATTTCAATAGTATTATTATCACCTCTCTTTTCTGATCATTGTAATGTGATTAATGTAACATTTTTAAAGCTATGAGGTTATACTGTAGATTAATATTGAGACTGAATTCACTAATAACTCTAGATTTTTTATATGATCTATTATCTAGGTGTTGCTCCCCACTCTGTAGTTGTATGGTTAGTTTTTGAAACCACAAACAAGACTTACATTTTTTTTCTATAAAATTTAATGTTATTAAAGGGGACCAATCATTCTAGTCTTTTGATAACTTTTGGAAATCTCAGATTGTCATCCAGTATGTTAAACTATCACTCAGCTCTGTGTCATCTATAAATTGCATCATTCCTATATAATTTTTTGTCTGTGTAATTGATGAATGTTAAAGAGAACAAGTTCAAAATCAGAGCTCTGTGACACATCACTAGAACTTTCCTTCCACAGAGACACCAATCTCTTCATCAATACTTGATGGCTTAATGTACTTAAGTATACCATCTTCTTCCACACCCACATATTGTCCAAAGTTATCACAAGACATTTGATCATTGGATTTATAGTCTGAAAAGTTGGGCTTGGATCTCAGCCCTTCTGTATTTACCTCATTGACCTTAGTAAGTTAGTTTCCTATGGCATGATTTCCTCATTAGTAAAATTGGAAGGTTTGACCAGATGATCACCAATATCTCTTGATTTGGCCAAACACTTTGCTAAAATTTTGGTATGCCATTTTTAAGGCATTTCCATGATCTATTAGTTTATTAATGTTGTCAAAAAAGGAAATGAACTTAGTCTATAATTTATTATAATGAACCAATGCTGACTCATAGCAATCACGGCTTCCCTAAGTGCTTGCAAACTTATTTCCATACTTCAATGGATCTATAACCTCGATGATGCGAGTACTTTCACATGTGCAAATCTCAACCTATCCCCTATCTTCCTATCTTATATTGTTGCCTTGTGTTATCTTATTTTTTTTCTTTTTCTTTTCTTTTTTTTCTTTTTTTTTTGGTTTAAACCCTTAACTTCTGTGTATTGTCTCATAGGTGAACGATTGGTATGGGTGGGCAATGGGGGTCAAGTGACTTGCCCAGGGTCACACAGCTGGGAAATGTCTGAGGCCAGATTTGAACCTAGGACCTCCCGTCTCTAGGCCTGACTCTCAATCCACTGAGCTACCCAGCTGCCCCTCTCTTATTTTTTTTTTAATAAAATATCTACCTAAAGCACTGGAGACATTTCTATAAACACTTTCCTATAAACATTTCATGATTGGCAGTGTTCTTGGCCAACATCTGTTACCATTTACTCTACCTGAACCAGCCTGCTTCCTTTTCCACTTATATATTTTCTAATAGTATTCTTAAAGCCACTTCTTGCATGTAAGTCTTGATTGGTATCATTCTGTAGTCTACTCACAACCACCATCCCATTCTCTATTACCTTCTGCCTTCCTTACAATTTTTGTTCTTTGTGTTATGCCATGATTCACAGCTATCTAGCATAATTGAAAGAATAATGATGTTAATATCCCAAAAAGGGGGAAGAGGTTTCTCTCTCTCTCTCTCTCTCTCTCTCTCTCTCTCTCTCTCTCTCTCTCACACACACACACACACACACACACACACACACACACACGCACGCACGCACGCACGCACACACAATATTTAAAGCAGATCTTTTTGTGATGGTTATGGAGATATTCATCAACTGGGGAATGACTCAACAAATTGTGGTATATGGATAGAATGGATTGGGATGGAATTGAATACAATGAATGGGATAATTAAAAGTAAACCGGAAAGATTTTAGAAACTGATGCAGAGTGAAGGGGTAAGGGAAGAGAAGTGAATACTCTTTTACATAGCATACATAGTTCATATGTCAGACATTGTGCTAAGTGCTTTACAAATATTATCTCACTTGAGATAGATGAGCAAAACCAAGAGGCTTTTTTCTTCTATAGCAATAACATTGGTAAAAGAAACAATTTTCTTAAATTGAACAAATCTGATCAACACAGTGATCAGTTATGATTCCAGAGGATCAATAAAGATCAATAATTCTCTTCACAGATAAATGATAGACCAAACAGAATAAAACATACATTTTTGGACATGGTCAAAATGGGCGTTTGTTTTGCTTGACTATGCATTTTGGTACACAGGTTTTGTTTTTCCCCCCTTTTTTTTTACAATGGGAAAGAGAAAAAATATTTGTTAAAAAAAAAGAGAGTAATAGTGCTAAAAACATGGGGTTTTGTGGCAGAGACTAGCTTAGGAAAATTGAAAGAATTGTACTTTTCTAATTGCAAGTCGTCTTGTTCCACTCTGAATTTATCTTATCGCCCATCTGTACCCCTGTTGAGGATACACAAACACACAAACACATACAAATCAACAAGCACACATACATATGTATTCTAATAAATTATCTTAATGTGATTCCCATCCAACCACATCCTACTCTGAGCAGCATTCATTTTTCATCCAATTGGTTTTTCCTATATACCTTGCTCCAATGGTTGGAGTGACGATAAATCTTTTTGGGGAGCTGCTATAATATTCTGGGGCTTGATACAATTGTCACAACATCATCTACAAACATATAAACATGGAAGTCTTCACTATCTATAGGGAACCCTTTCATCTGTACTTTGTGACTGTTGTGCATACCTTTAGTAAGCACATCTTCCTGTTCCATGCCTCTCTTGAAGTTGAGAATCAAATCAATGAACAAAATTATGAATGGGTTTAACTATCAAGGAATTTTGTTATCGTATCAAGAAATTGAACATAACTTTTGCAGAGGCAATGTCTTGGAAAATAACCTTCAAGAACGCACCATGATTTATTAAGTAAAATGTGATTCGTTTGCTGCTTTTGTGTTTCTTTTTAACTAACGAGAAATAATCACAGCATGGCCTTGTATTCTCTACATTTTTCACTATTTTGAGCCATTTCCAAACCATGCTTCTTGTACTCTAGCCACAATCCTCTTCTCTTTCCCCCAGTGCCCTAAATTATGTTCTTGGGACCCTGAATTCTGATCATTGAGTTTTAAATCTAATTCTACTTGGAACCATGCCTCCACATCATTTCCCAACCATTTTCAAAACAAAATGTCACTTGAGTACCACATTCCTCTCCTTTTTCAAGATCTCCTTTATGTGTTCTCTTTCCCCGTTAGAATGTCCTCCTCATAAGTTCTATACTGGTAAGTGTTTAACAACAAGAATTCAGGAAAACATTGTACCAAGATGCATTTATGTTTAATCTACATAATCAATTTTTTTCTCCATTGCTTCCTTAAGTCTAGGCAGTCAGCAAACCAAAAAAATCAAGCACTTCTACATTTAAACTTCACTAATTTCCAAAGTGTAAATGCCCTCACTGAAAATGGAACAGTTGACTCTCATGAAACAGTTTGAGCTGACTTCAGTGTACACCTGCTTGAGATTGTCTTGTTTGTTTATAGTTGGTTTCCAAGTCTTTAGCCAGTGCCTGGCACACAGTGAGCCCTTAATAAGTGCTTTATCATTATTTCCTTCAATTATGTGATTATGAAGATTTGTTTTGTTAAAGAAAAATACCTCTAGAAGCTTGTTTCCTTCTTATATTTTCATATATGAACATTTCTTGTAATAAAGACTTAATACAAATAAAAAATCAGGCATATGGTTTTCTAGTTGCTGCTGTCTTCCTAGTTGCATTTTATCTTGGTTAGAATGTCATCTGTGATTTTTTTTCTTATTTGGGCAGAAATTGCCAAAATGCAATACAGCTAAATTTCTTCCTTTTTAAAAAGATAGCTTGAAAATCAACCTATCGACACTTTCAGAATGGGTTTGCCTTAATTCCAGTACCTTTCCCCTGTTAATTCTTATTAATCCTATGTGTAACTTGTCCATACATAAATTTTGCATGTTCTCTACCCCATCATATTTTGAGCTTATTGCAGGCAGAAACCATATTTTTCTTTTTTTTTTTTTTATCTCCAGTACCTAGCATATAGTCAGTACTTAATAAATGATTAATGATTACTCCATGACACTGGCTTCTAGAAGTTTGTCCTTGATAAAGTCTAGCCTTTTCCTTAAGGATCAATGCTAATTCCCCATCAATCAATCAATTAATCAATGAGAACTTATTAGGTTTCTGCTTATATGGAGATTCAAAGACAAGACTGAAACAGTTCTTGCCCTGGAGGAGCTTCTGTTCTTTTAGGGAAATGGAAGTTGAACAGTTACATTTGGGCCTGGCTATTGAACTCTGGTTTTATTAGCAATATGCCAGTAAGAGTGCCTACTGACCTACATTCTAACCTATCTCTCCAGTTGTCAGTCTTGTAGACTGCCAAAAATACCTATGAAAACAGCGTTCTGTTATTCACATATGAAAATACTTCTTTGAGTAATGAGGTATTTTTTTTTTCCTAGCATTTATCTTTTCTCTGAGTCTCTGATTCTTTCCCTTGTATCACATTCCAGCTTCAAAGACCCCTCCATAAGAAAGTATAAATAGCCTTAGCATTACCTTGCTCAGTTTTTATGGGAACTAGTGGACTTTCTAAATCCAAAGCCATTTCCATAAACACAAACAAACAAAATTTAGGAGACTTCGCAATGTCTTGTACTAGATTTTATTTAAAATGTCTTTTAAATAGAAAATCAGAACGAATATAAAATGAATGGATAATTTACTTTTTTATACACGGTTTAAAATATTGTGGAAAGACACATTCATTCATCTATAGTTTTTTTTAACAAAATAAAAAATTAAATTAAGGGTGAGTATTGAAGAAAAGTGAATTTTGGCACAAAAATCTCAGATGATACTTCATAGCATATAGGAAACAAAATTAGGATGTGTCTTAGGGGTAATTTTAAATGAGGGAAACAGCTTCTTTACAGAGCTCAGAGAAACTCATCTGGCAAGACTGATCTTGTCCTTTGAGTTGCCTGCAAAATAGCAGGGTGGTGGTCAGAGTCAGAACATGGAAAGTTTTTAAAATAGAGAATAGTAGTATGTAAAAGAATGTCTAATTAATTTGCCTTGATTTAATATGTGCTTTCTTTAGAATAAAACAAAACTGTAGCTAAAATCCCATATAAATATGTCCTTATATATACATGTAATATATATGTACATATTTATATATAGTTTAAAATAAGTTGAAGTAAATTTATCATGGGGTACTTTATAACTAAAAAGTTCATTGTAAATATTAAGGAAAGTAAGGAGAGTTAAAAAGGGGTATTGAATAGAGCTGCCCTCCGATTCAGAAAAGACATGAGTATAAGTTATTCTTATGACATATAATGGCTATATGACACCAAGAAAGTCACTAAACTGTGTTTTGTCCCAGCTATCTTTTGTTGATCTACGCTGATAAAAGGATTTCTTCACAGGAGTGCCTGATGTCCCTGAAATCGTAGGTTTAGACCAGTGGTTCCCAAACTTTTTTGGCCTACCACCCCCTTTCCAGAAAAAATATTACTTAGACACCTGAAAATTAATTTTTTAAATTTTGATAGCAATTAATAGGAAAGATAAATGCACCTGTGGCCATCACTGCCCCCCTGGATCGCTGCAGCACCCACTACGGGGCAGTGGCACCCAGTTTGGGAATCACTGGTTTAGACCAAAAAAAAAAATGTAATTGGAGCATCCTTTTCGATTCATATAATCATTTCATGGAACACTTAAAATTTAAATTTTTTTTTGTCTGGAGAGTGGAAAATTACTTCAATGTTTTCTTATTTGTCAGTCTAGGAAGCAGAGCAGGACAGGGATTAAGGTATGTACCCAAGATGGCAAAATAGACAACCTTGTCAACTGGAGATCAACATCCAGAATTCTCAGCCTACTGACCAAAACCCATAAGGCTAGTAGCTTTGCAATGTATGTACTCTCTTTTGCTATTTTTGGAACAGATGAATTAAGTCTGCTACAACATGAAGCCAATTCTTTGCATCAAATATCTCTTTTAAAAGTCGGAGTTCCAAACAGAATATTCTATTAAGTAGTGTCCTCTCCACAGGTACATTGTTCACTATCGATGAATTCCTTAAAATGAAGTCTTTCAAATTTCATATACTTAATATTTCCTGGCAATAGAAAAAGCAATGTATCATAAATGTCATTATGATTAGTAAATTGCATACATATGACATTTCCTATTAGGGTTTAACTTCACTCAAAATTTTCACTTAAGGGGGCAGCTGGGTAGCTCAGTGGAGTGAGAGTCAGGCCTAGAGACAGGAGGTCCTAGGTTCAAACCCAGCCTCAGCCACTTCCCAGCTGTGTGACCCTGGGCAAGTCACTTGACCCCCATTGCCCACCCTTACCAATCTTCCACCTATGAGACAATACACCGAAGTACAAGGATTTAAAAAAAATATATTTTCACTTAAAACTCTAAGTAAACAATAGAAACTTACTGAAGCTAACAAATGGTTATTCTCCTTTATAGAACTGCAAAATACTTCCCAATTAAAAAAACATAACTACTATGTAAGACAAAGAATAGACATAAAGTTGCCCCACAATTCACAAAAGATAAAATCCAAGAAAAGAACTAACAAAAAATCCCTGCCCACAGATATCTACCCATAAATGTACTAAGTGTGGGTGATAAACAAAGTGAGTTATAGATATTAATGCAAGGAAGCAAATCTGATGTCATGGATATAGACTTGGGGAGGATGATGGCTGAAATATGACTCTAGAACTGCATTGTGGTTGTTTTGTTCATTTAGTCCTGACTCTTTATAGTCCTATTTGGGGTTTTCTTGGCAAAGACACTGGAGAGGTTTGTCATTTCCTTCTCCAGCTCATTTTACAAATGAGGAAACTGAAGTAAATAGATTTAAGTGACTTGCCCAGGATCTCATAACTATTAAGTATCTGAGGTCAAATTTGAACTCAGGTCCTCCTCACTCCAGGTCAAACACTCTATCCACTGTGCCACCATATTTAAAAGGAGTAGAAATGGTATGCAAAAAGAAATATTCATGTGATTAAATCTAGAAACCAAAATTAGTAATGGGTAAATAGAGTGGAGAGCACTTAAGTGAGAATCAATGGAGAGAAAACAGAAACAAACTGGTTACTGAAAACACAGACCATCTGCATAGAAGGAGGAAATAAATGAAGAATTTGGAAACATTATGAACCTGGCACATAAGCAAGGTAACCAGGGAATTAATTATCTAGTCACCTACTATAGCTTTCTCTGTAAAAAGCTAATAAATTCTTGGTTTGCCTTAATGATAATTTCCTTCTTCCTATGTTTCTCTGAATGAATTGTATTCATTGCTACGGTGAAAGAAAATTCTCTTATATTCACATAACACAATTTGCTTAACCAGTCTCCCAATCAATAAGCACCCACATTGTTATCCTTCTTTCCTTCCTTCCTTCCTTCCTTCCTTCCTTCCTTCCTTCCTTCCTTCCTTC
>NC_058132.1:265626269-265629211 GCF_016433145.1 Gracilinanus agilis | reverse complement strand
TTTCTTTCTTTCTTTCTTTCTTTCTTTCTTTCTTTCTTTCTTTCTTTCTTTCTTTCTTTCTTTCTTTCTTTCTTCCTTTCTTTCTTTCTTTCTTTCTTTCTTTCTTTCTTTCTTTCTTTCTTTCTTTCTTTCTTTCTTTCTTTCTTTCTTTCTTTCTTTCTTTCTTTCTTTCTCTCTCTCCCCCTTTCCTCTCCCTGTTTCTTACCTATCAAAAGTACTTCTCAGGAGATTTTGGTATACTCTATATATGACATCCTTAGTGACCCCACTGCTGGGCATACAATGACCTTGAAAATCCAAGTTTTTAATATAAATAGCTTGGCAACCTTTGTCAGATATTTTCAAAGTGTTTTCTAGAACTGCTGAACCAATATATAAGTCTACAAATAATATGCTATGATGTTTATCTGCCCTCAAAGTCTTTTTCCATCATGTCATCCTTTCCAATGCACTAGATGAAACCTAAGAATTGTTTTAATTTATATCACAACTTTTGTTTCAAAAGACATAAAAAGAAGAGCAAAGAAAAATATCATATAAGAGGATGAAAACAAAAGTTTGCCATGGTCTTGAATGAGGGACACTAAGACTGATAATGAGCTGAATTGCATCTGGCAATGAATGTCATCTTCATTCAGTCATGCCTGACTCTTTGTGGTCCTTTTTGGGCTTTTCTGGGGAAAATGCTAGAGAGGTTTCATTTCCTTTTCCAGCTCATTTTGCAGATGAAGAAACTGAGGCAAACAGAGTTTAATGACTTGCCAAGGGTTACCCAGCTAGTTAATGTCTGAGACCAGATTTGAACTCAAGAAGATGAAACTCCAGACTTAGAAACAATAAATAGTATTGATTCTAAGACAGAAGGTAAGGATCTTTTTAAAAAGTCCTTGAGTTTACCACTCTACATCATTGTCTAACTGGTTTCTCAACCAGGACGCAATGATTTGAATGAAAGAAGAAAGGAGAAAGAATAAAAATCAGGTAACTAAGTATTATGGTGAGTAGAGTGGATTTAGTAGAGTGGCTTGGAGTCAGTCAACAAATATTTATTAAGCAGTTACTATGTGCCAGACACTGGACCAAGCACTAGAATACAAAGGGAGGCAAAAGACAACCCCTGCCCTCAAGTAACTCACAATCTAATGGGGGAGACAATATACAAATAACTGTGTACAGATGGAAGGCACAAAAATTAGATGAAATTATGGAAGGCTTCTTGTAGTAGATAGGATTTGAGCTGGGACTTGAAGGAATCCAGGGAAGTCAAGAAATAGAGATGATGGAGAGAGCATTCTAGGCACAGGGGAAGGCCAGTGAAAATTCTCTGATTTGGGAGCTGGAATATCTTGTTCAAGGAAAAGCCAGAAAGCAAATATCATTGGATTGCAGAGTACATTGGGGTACATAAGGCATGGATGAAAGCAGAAATAGTGGCAGAAGGCATCTGGGAGATATGAAAAAAGGAGGATGGGAGAAGAAGAAGCTCCAGGTTAAGAAAGGGAGGGCAACAAACCCAAGGAGGCCAGGGAGTAGTGTTACTATAACTGAATAAAGGATAGAAGGCTAGGAATTATCCTAAGATTTCACCAGTTTGGGGAATTCCCAGGTGAGGAAGGTCCCTTTCCCAGTGATGGCAAGCATCTTCTCTGAAACTCATATTCTTAGAGTTAGTTAGTACCCTTAGAGTTTCATTGTCTTCTTCCAGATCAGAGCCATCATATATTGTGTGAAGTTGGGGATGGTGGTTAGACTCAAACCGGAGTCTGTCCAGATTCCAAGGTTGACTCTCCCCCCAAGTCATGCTGTCTTTCTATAATGACTTTATGCCACTGAGAACTGACTTGCATAACATTTCTGCTACATATGCATGTTGTTGTTATTATTCAGAACTTTTCAACTGTGTATCTGACTCTTCCTGACCCCATTTGAGTTTTTTTAGAAAAGATATAAATAGTTTGCCATTTCCTTCTCTAACTTATTTTACAGGTGAAGAAACTAAGACAAACAAGGCTAAATGACTTGTCCAAGGTGACATGCATTAACCCCTATCAATGCTATTTCTGTGCTTTATGTTTCTCTTGCCCTCCCACTAGGTACTGGGGAATAGCAAAGGAAAGTCATCATGAAATTGAGAGAAATAAACGTTTTTATTTTATAAAGAAATAAGTATTATTTTATCAGCAAATGAATTAAAAGAACAAAAATGCAGAAGCATCAGTTGTGGATTGGGAATCTGTATGTTGCTGTCGACTTAGAGAAATAGTAATTACAGAAAATAATTCTATTCAGTGATGGAGTATCTACTCTGTACTGGCACTGGGTTAGGGTCCTGTGTGTCTGGGGGAAGGGGGAGGGAGGACAGTAGGGGAAAGGGCGGTGCAGTGACAGAGAAGTGTCAAGCCTCCAGGCCCTGCCTTAAAGATGCTCAGAGTCTTAAATATGCACACATGAAACAATTTAAGTTCTCTGCCAAGAAATGGGAGATGAAGTGCCAAAACAGTGGCACTCAAGGTTTCTGTTGGCTTGGCTTGAATAAGTGATCTCTCATGGTAATTGTTCATGGCAAGCATTTCACCAGGAAAGCAGTCTAGAAATGTGAAAACCCAGCCATGAAAACTTGATGTCTGACAAAACAGACTTAAATTTACTTTGGGGACCTCTCTAAAAATAATCTTTATGATTTATATTGTTAACACACACCCTTACCCATCTAGGATTTTCTGAAAGAGAAGCAGAATTTGGCTCTTATTCCTCAAGGAAATCACTGCCATTTCCACTTGAAAGTCTTAGGGTTAAGAAGACATTGGTTATAGGAAAGATTTTATGAAAGAAAGAAAGAAAGAAAGAAAGAAAGAAAGAAAGAAAGAAAGAAAGAAAGAAAGAAAGAAAGAAAGAAAGAAAGAAAGAAAGAAAGAAAGAAAGAAAGAAAGAAAGAAAGAAAG
>NC_058132.1:265563168-265626204 GCF_016433145.1 Gracilinanus agilis | reverse complement strand
AAGGAAGGAAGGAAGGAAGGAAGGAAGGAAGGAAGGAAGGAAGGAAGGAAGGAAAGAAAGAAAGAAGGAAAGATGAAAAAAGAAAATGGGTTCATATTTAAGCCTCCCAAACATCAGGAAAATTCATTCCTTTTCATGAGGACATCAAGCAAGCCTTCATTGTAAACTACTCTGTCAGATACTCTTCAGGTCTGGACCTGTACAGACCACACAATTTATAATGCCAACAAGTAAGTATGAGTTCTTCTCGGTGTACATGATTTCTTGCCATGCAGGTCTCTTTAACTTTATGGCTGGCCAGATAGTGTGGCCTCTGGACTTCTCTCCAGCCCAGAATGAGCCTGGACATCTACATATTCTTTAGCATCTTCTCTCATAATGGCTTCAAATTGCTTTTCTCTCCCTCCCCCATCCCCTTCTCTTTCATCAAAGTTTCCTCTCAACTTTCATACTCTTACTTAGTAAGATAGCTCCTATGTTCATGTAACCCTGGCAGTAGGGATGTGCAAGCTGTGATCCAGTTCCAAGTTCAGCCCAATGTGGTTATGCCTTGCCGAAAGCAGTAGTGATACAGTTTTGGATTCTGAGTAAGGGAAACTTGAGTTCAAGTTCTGTTACCATACTCCCCATGTGAATTTAGGCAAGTGACTTAACCTGTCTTGAACTCAAGTTCCTCAGGTATAAAATGAAGCATTTGCACAAGACAACCTAGCTCTGGGCTGCAAAGTGGCTTAGTTTATAGACTACTGGGCCTGGAGTTAGGAAGACTCATCTTCCTTCATTCAAATCCAGCCTCAGCTACTTACTAACTGTGTGAACCTGGCCAAGTCACTTAACCCTATTTGACTCAGTTTCCTCATCTGAAGAAGGAAATGACAAACCACTCCAGTATCTGTGACACCCTTGTGATAAGCCATCCTCACTTCATGCTTGGATTGTCACAAGAGCATGATGGATGTTTTTCTTCTCTTAAGTCTCTTCCTATACCAGTCCATCCTCTACTTAGCTGGCAAAGCAATTTTCCTAAAGCCTACATCTCATCATGTCCTCCCTCGAAAACTCAAAAGACTCCAGTGTTTACCCATTGTCTCTGGGATAAAATGTGAAATTCTCCCTCTGGATTTTGTGTCAAAGTTACCTTTGTGACGTTGTCCCCTAGTGTCTTTCCAGCCTTCTTCACCTTTTCTCTCTTCTTCACTTATTCTACTATTTGGTAACAGGACCTCTTTGTTTTGCCTAGAACAAAATGCTCTACATTTCAATTCAGTGCCTTTTTTTTACAGGCTGCCCCCAAAGCCTGGATTGCTCTTCCTCCTCATCCCCTTCTCCTCTTCCCTGGCTTTCTTTAAGACTCAGCTCAAATTTAACTTTCTTCAGGATGCTTTCCCAGTCCTACACATCTCTCTCCACCCTCCTCCCCAGGAAAACCTAATGCCTTCCTTCTAAAATTCACTATACTTTATACTTTAAATCTTGAATGCACATAATTGTTTTCATGTCATCTGTATTTCAATGTGAGCTCCCCAAGGGCAGGAATTACCTTTTGCCTTTCTTTGTATAGTCTGTAGTTAACAAGCACATTGCCTGAGGGGGCAGCTGGGTAGCTCTGTGAATTGAGAGCCCAGCCTAGAGGTGGAGGTCCTAGGTTCAAATCTGACCTCAGACACTTCCCAGCTGTGTGACCCTGGGAAAGTCACATGACCCCCATTGCCTACCCTTACCACTCTTCTGCCTAGAAGCCAATACACAGTATTAACTCCAAGAAGGAAGGTAAGGGTTTTTTTTTTTTTAAAAAAAGAACAAGCACATTGCCTGGCCCCTACAAAGAACTTAATAAATGCTAATTAACTGCCTAAATCCTCTATCATTTCAAGCCCCTTATTCTTATGAGACTCAGAGTTTAAATAACTTCCCAAAATCCACACATGTAATAGGTAGCAAAAGCAAATTCCAATTTGGGTCTTCTAATTCTGGATTTCTGTTGTTTGTCCTTTATTTTTCAAATAGGACAGATGGCTTCACCAGATGATGTCTTGACTTGCATGCGGATTGGATTTAAGGGAGGTGGAGTTGCACCAAGTTATCAGCCTCACTCCCTCCTCCAGACTCATCCAAGGTTGGTGGTAGGACTAAAGTCAGTACAACTGGCAGGGGCCTGAGCAGCAGGGGGTGACCAGGGCATCTTCAGTGTCTGACCAAGCTCCAAGCCTTCCGTGGTGCCTGCAAGACCATTGGAACATGCTCAGGGTAGACACCCCCTTAACTAACCAGAAGTTTTGTGGCCCATCAATCAACTTCAACCTGGTTTAGCCCATCTGCCAGATGGTTTGCTGGAGTGTGTCCACTGCACTTGTAACCACTTCTTAGCACCACATTCTAGATAATTTGGAATCCTTAAAGCACTACGGAAATGGAAGCTAAATAATTAAAAAGTTGTTCATATCTGGTCCGCTCTGGACAAGTCACTTAACCCCGACTACTTACCCCTTAGTACTCTTCTATACTTCTGTCTTGTAACCTATACCTAATATGGATTATAAGACAAAAGGAAGGTGGTTTTGTGTGTGTGTGTGTGTGTGTGTGTGTGTGTGTGTGTGTGTGTGTGCGCGTGCGCGTGTGTTTTTTAAGTAAGTTAAATGAGTGGGCAATTCAGAGTACATTGTAATGAATCCTGGTTGGAATTCTGGATTCAAAGTCCTTGCACTGGTTTAGATGCTAGCTGTAGGACTGCAGGTGAATGGCTTCACTTCACTGGGTCTTACTTTCCTAAACTATAAAATGAGAGAATTGGACTCAGTAACCCAAAGGGTCCCTTCTGGTTCTAATGAATGATCTTATGAAATGTACCAGAGTAAGAATTATTGTTCATTTTTCTTGGAAACTTGTCCTTATTTTATCAAAGGAGGAAGAATTTTTCATTTGATAGGAAGAATCTTGTGACAGAAACAACTTGACTTAGGTCCTGGGTTCAAATCAGATATCAGTTTTGTGCTTGCTAGCTGGATGATCGCGGAGGCAAGTCACTTTGCTTCTCAGAGACTCGGTGGCCTCATCTGTAAAATGGAGATAAATGCACTTTTATCCCTGTCCTCACCAGGCTACCAGACAGAAAACACTCTATGAGTGGGAGTCTTTCCAGTGTGGAATGAGCTGTAACCTGCCAAGACCTTTCTGACCTCCCAAGGATTTGCTGTTCTTTGCAATCATCACCTCCTTCACCTGGGTGAGACACCTACACAGCTCTGGGCTCCTGGAGACTTTACCCCTCTGGGTGTCCCCTGTGCTGAATGCTGGGGTATTTCCACCTCAGAGGGAGAAGATTTCCCAAGGATTCAGAGATCCAGCCCAGATAAAGGCCTTACACTGATTTAATTAAAGAAGGAGCCCCAGTGCTGGGGCCTGGGAAATTGCCTGCCTGCTTACGCTAATCTGTAAACCCCCAGAACCTGCCACTTCTAGTCAGGCTGTAAAAAACTGGAGCCTTTAAGCTTCTTTGGGGACCTTCTGGCCAGTATACTTCTCACAGGAATAGTTTGAAGTACTTGGAAAGGTTTGAAAATGAAAAGTAGGGGACAGAGGAGATGACAAGCCCTCCCTGCTTCACGTGGCCCCTCTTGAAGGAGCTGAGAGGAGATTTTGAGTTTGTTTTCACCTTTGACTCACAGGATTACAGGATAGGAGACTCTTCGGCCTGGAAAAGACCTCAGACAGGATTCCCCCAGCCTCTAAGGGACCATTTGTTCTCTCTCTCTTCTTTTGTCTGGGGGATGACTAACTCACCTGTTCACCTGTACTCAGCTTTGAGCTGTGTTAGGACAGATGGGTGAGTCACTGAAAGGAACCAGGAAAGAGACAGGCAGACAGACAGACACAGCAAGAGACAGACAGACAGACAGACAGACATAGACAGACAGACAGACAGACAGACATAAGACACGGAAAGAACCCTGACTCTACATTTAAATAGACTCAGTAGCCTGAAGCAGTCTCAATACTAGGGAAAGGCATGCTGCTAATCTTTAAATCAGCCCCTTATGTCTCTCCTGGTCATCTTTGTGGATGACTAGATCTGTACTCTAACAATAACATAAATACTAAATAAATGTCCATGGGGTGGTGAGGACTTCCTGTTAGACTGGGAAATGGTTGAGGACTTTTCATGAGATTTTTTTTTTTTTAGTTTAAAAACTTTAGAGTGCCTTCCATATGATATTACCTCCAATTTACACACACACACACACACACACACACACACACACACACACACACACACACAGAGTGTGTACACCGAGATCTACAGAGTCAGACATTGTTTGCTAGTCCCTTCCTCTCCCCACTTTGACTGTGAGCTTCCTTGAGGGTAGGAACTATTTTTGCATTTCCTTGTATCCTCAGTGATTATTTCAGTGCCTTGATAAATATTCTTATTGCCTGATTTACCTCATAATAATCCTGACTTGCAAAGAGCATTCAGTTCAGAAGGAAGCACAGACAAGCAGGACAGTTTTGAAACTCTGGGTTCTAGAACCTCACATAAATGATCTTATTTCAATAAACCTGTGAGCTTGACAGTGCAAGTATTATCGCCACCCCAGTCCCCCTGCTTTTACAGACATGTCAACGTGGAATCTAGAGACCCCAAACTTGTGGCCTAGTGAGATCTGATGAACCCCAAGTTTTAGGGATAGCTTGTAAGTTGGAGACCCCCAAAGCTTGTGCTTGTTCCCTGTTCCCAGGAGAATCCACCAGGAAGGGAATCTCAGGCTAGCAGTTGCAGACTGAATAATGGACCCTAGGGTAAAAGCTAAGTGATACTTTTGCTTTAGAAGCTTCTCCCATTGTACCACATCCCTCTTTCAGAAATCGAACTCAGTACCTTCAGCTTGCAAGACTGAGACACTGCCTACTGCACTAAAGAGTCACTTAGCTTTTACTCTAGGGTCCATTATTCAGTCTGCAACTGCTAGCCTGAGATTCCCTTCCTGGTGGATTCTCCTGGGAACAGGGAACCTGCATGAGCTTTGGGGGTCTCCAACATACAAACTATTCCTAAAACTTGGGGTTCATCAGATCTCACTAGGCCACAAGTTTGGGGTCTCTAGATTCCATATCGACAGATAAAATGAGGTTTATGGAGTTAATTATGTGTCAGGGTCCTTTTTACCACACAATCATGCCTTTCTAATTTTGAAATAGTTTAGACAAAATTTGTAGCTAAGAAGAATCCTTACTTTTGAATTCTTTCTTTTCTCATTCCTATTCACAAATGACTATTTTAAGATACTTAATTTTCTTGCTTGAAGTACTCTTCATCGTGGACATAGATTTTTTTTTTAAACCCTTGTACTTTGGTGTATTGTCTCATAGGTGGAAGATTGGTAAGGGTGGGCAATGGGGGTCAAGTGACCTGCCCAGGGTCACACAGCTGGGAAGTGTCTGAGGCCAGGTTTGAACCTAGGACCTCCTGTCTCTAGGCCTGACTCTCACTCCACTGAGCTACCCAGCTGCCCTTGGACATAGATTTTAATGATTTCTACATTCCCTAACTGATAGTGTTGCTTCCTGATCCCAAAAGTACCTTGTATCAACTATATGGTTTTATTTACTTTTATACATACATACTGTTCGGCAGAAGCTAGGTGGTGCCCCCTACATGGCACTGATTCTAAAAGGGTTTATAAAAAAAAAAGAATTGTTACATTCTTTCATCAAGAGGATAAATGGTAATGAGACTTCTTATTCTCCGGGTTCAAAAGAATATTCATTCTTCTATCTAGGGACAGGTGAGGAGTCTCCTTTACATTTTGTATCAAATTATTGATTTTGGGGTGCTCATTTTTCTTAAAGGAGAAGAGCCTTGGCTTAAGGGGTTGAGGAAAATATGCTGATTTCTCATTCATTCCACAAAATCTTAATAAGTACCCACTTTGTTGTCAGATTCTGCCATGGTGTAATAGGGGTTATAAATAACTAAAAGAAATTTCAAAACTTGTAATTCAAAATTTTTCTTTTTTTCAGATGAGAAAACGGATCCAGAGAGTTTAAATAATTTTACCTCTTCCGCCCAGCTCTCAGTAATAAAAAGTGAATTTGAACCCAAGACCTCTTAGTCATTGATTTTTTTCATTGTATCACACTGTCTCCTTAGGACACTATTTTTACTATTTACCACTAATCATTTATAATAGGGCCAGGAAGATGACATATATAGAGGGAAAAATTAGAAGACAGTGTATATATAGTATGTGTCATAGTAATTAGAGGATGGAAAAACAACTTCCAACTGGAATGATCAAGAAAGACTTCATAAAGAAGGGTACTTTGGGGTTTGGGCCTTAAAGGAAGGATAAAATATAAATGACCAAAAATGGGAGGGAAGGCATGCCTAGTGGGAGATTAAACATGGGCTAAGTTGTGTGGAAGCTAAAAAGCATGAAGGGAATATGGGGATGATGAGTTTGATTGGAACAGAGTGATAATATAAGGAAAGAGTAGGAGATTAAGCTAGGAATATAGGTGGGAAATAGTGGTAGAATAGTTTCAATGTCAGGTTAAGGAGTTTAGACTTTAGTCAGGAGGCTATGGGAAGCCCAAAGTGACCTTTGATCAGGGGAGTAAAGGGATCAAAGCAAAGCTTTAAGAATAAGTAGGGATGATTGGCCAGAGGCTGCTATATCTAAATGTCTGAGCAAGGGTGGGAAAAAGCTGTTGTAATATTGTAATATAATCTTGAAGCTGGATCAAGGGTGGAGGTTGTAGGAATGGAAAGGAGGAGACAAACAAAAAAGGATATGCAGGATAGATGAAGAATTGGCAATTGATTGCATAGAGAGACCTAAAGGAGAGGAAGTCGTCAAAACCAATTCCAAGTTTGGGGTTTAGGGTTATAGAATGATGTTGGGGAAGAAAGTGATGAGAAAGAGGTCAGAAATGGGGAGAATCATAAGATTTTGAGCAGGAAGGAACTTTGTTGTTGTTGTGCAGTCATTTCAGCCATGTCTTCCTCTTTGTGACCCTTTGGGGTTTTCTTGGCAAAGACACTGGAGGGGTTTGACATTTTATCCTCTGACTCATTTTACAGATGAGGAAAGTCAGGCAAACAGGGTTAAGTGACTTGTCCAGGGTCACACAGCCAGAAAGTGCCTGGGGCTGCATTTTAATTCAGTTCTCCCGCTCTATTCATTGTGCCACCTATCTGTCCTAGGAACGCATTTAAAAATCACTGAATCTAACTCCCTCATTTTACAAATGAGAAAATCGACAAGAGTAAAGTTGTATACCCAAGGTCATTCAACAGTAGTAGAGACAGGATTTGAGTCCTGATCTCCTAGATCCAGTATCAATGTTATTTTTTTTCTATTTTCACCATGATGATTTGGTGTCAGACATGATGAAATCAGGTGCGAACGTGCTGAGTTTGGATTACTAACCATATGAGGAGAAATGTCCAGTGAACAATTGGAAATAAAGAAGTAGCATTTAGGAAAGATCATGATTAGAACCTCACAATGCTTGATCCCATTAAGTGAAACCAGACTTTTCTGCTTATATCTCCCCTCTCTTTTGTGGCTAAACTCCTTGAGAAGGCTTTCTATTTTCCTCTCATTTTCTTCTGAACTCTCTACAGTTTGGTGTCTGGCCTTATCATTCTACTGAAACATCTCTTCCCAAAATTACCAATGATTTCCTCAATGCCAAAACCAATGGTCTTTTCTAAATATTTATCCTTCTTGATCTCTTGGCAATCTTTGACTACTATTCTTCATCTTCAAGCTTCTTTTTGTGTTGTCTTCCCATATTGGAATATAAATTTCTTGGGGGCAGACTGTCTTTATTTCAGCTTGTATTTTTATTCCCAATATTTAGTATAGTACTGGTACATAGCAAGTTATTGATAAACACTTGTTGCCTTAACTTCACTTATCTGTGATTCCAGATGATATGAGACCATCTAGTCACACATGTATAGTTCTCTATGAAATTACTGTGGAAAGAGGAAGAGTGTTCTTGGTTGGTTTTAGGAGTCAAAACAAAAAAAAAAGTGGGAGTAGGGGACAAGTAACATTGATATGTGCCAAGTATTTCTTAAGTGCCAAGAGAGTAGCTTTGAGTTTTTCTATTAAGTGAGGGAATCAAAGGTCTTATAAAGATGCTTATAAATTCCTCCTACCACCACCATGGGGGAAATGCACTAGTTAAAGTTTCGCTGACCCTACCCTACATGTCCAAAACAGGACTCATTCTTTTCCCTTAAACACTCCCACCTACTGAACTAAGAGAACCAACATTCTTTCAGTCTCTTGGCTCCAAAATCTTAGCATTATTCTTGATTCCTCACTCTTCCTCTACCACACTTTCAATCAGATACCAAATCTTGCTTTTCCTACTCCCTTAATCTCTTCACTCTACTCACTCAAATATCACTTTATTTCTGACCAAATGACAATGACCAAAGAGAAATTCTTGAGAATTTCTGAGCTTGTTGAGATCTGAGCTTGTTGTTTTTCTACTCACATTCCAGTAGCCCTGGTTGTCTTTAGGATCATGTATATATCAACTCCTTTGCAATTAAAAAAACAAAACTCTTACCTTCTGTCTTAGAATCTATATTTAATATTGGTTTCAAGGCAGAAAAGTGGTAATGGCTAGGCAATGGGAGCCAAATGATTTGCCCAGAGTCCCACACAGCTAGGAAGTGTCTGAGGGAAAATTTGAACCCAGAACCTCCCATCCCTACATCTGGCTCTCTATTTACTGAGCCATTTAGCTGCTCTGTCCTAATACAATTTTTAAAGCCCTTCACAATCTGGCCCCAAATTATCCTTACAGTCTCATTATACATTATTCTTTTTCTAGCACCATATTGGAATAACTAAACTGGCTCTTCATACATGATATTGGATCTTTCATCTCCATGCCCCACCCTGACCAAGGCTATACTTGTATAATAGATGTCTCCCTTTTTGCTGCTTCAAAGAATTAATTTTATTCAAGAGATAATTGTAACAATACTTTCTCCCTAAAGCCTTTCTCACCCTTCCCCTCCAACCCCTACTGACTACTACTGCTAGACCTCCTTAACTATTTTTGTTTTAATTTTGTATATATTTGTTCTGTATACTTTTCTATATGCATGTTATTTTCTCTAATTAAATATAAAAGTAAATTTCTTGGATTGTTTTACTTTTATCCTTATATTCCAAATGCCTGCACATAGGAAGCACATAACAAATGCTTATTATTTGCAGATTTAGCTTGGTTTATTAAGAATGGGAGTCAGATTGATTTAACTGTCCCTTCCTTTCCCTTTTCCTGATAATTTTGTGCTGAAAGAGAGGGAAATGTCAAAGACCTGGACAATTCACAAATACACTGAGCATCCGAATTGCAGCCCTATTTATAGACCCAGCCTTCCTTCAACCTCCCTGAGAAATGTGGGAAATGCTCTGATCATATTGGAATGTGATTCCAAGTGATGATAATTCTTTACTTGGAGTGAATAAATAAGTGTAGTAGGAGGGTAGGTTACTATATGCCTTGTTTCTTGGAGCATTGTATTCTACATGAGTGTATAGAACATTCCCTGCCCTAGTCCATTTTCCTATGCAAAGATCTCCATGGAAAGAAGCCCAGATTGCCCAAAGTCTTAATCACAATTGAATCACCAGAGGAATGAAGTCTACAGGGTTGGGCTAAAAAGCATCTTGTTAACTCTCTCCCTCTTAGAAACTGTACATCTGCTTGCTACAAGAGCACCATTGTTATTTCCTGCCTCCTCCTCCCTCTTCTTCCCTCATTTACATATGTATTTTTTATGCTTCCCAAATTGGTGAGTATGAACGTGTTCCCTATATTTTCTTGGCAGGTGGTCTTGTGTATTCTGCATCTGTAAATGTTTCTCTTCAGCTTGAAGCTCCAAGTTTTTTTGGGGGTGCGGGGTTGGGGCAGGGACTGAGTCTTCCAGTCCTTCGGCAATCTTCCACAGAGATTTGTATAATACTTCATACGTTGTGGCTGCTTAAGAAATAGTTCTTTTTTCTAACGACTGATTAGCCCTTGTGGTTCCTGTTAGTGCGGACATAAATTTGACAAGAGAGTCTTTACAATATGGGTTAACTTCTAGGATTTCTTCTTGGGTGAAAATTTCTTGGTGAAGTGATCAAACTTTTATATTGTCCTTGTCCAAAGCATCAGGAAATAACACTTGGAAAAAAGATCTCAGTCCTCTCAGTCAAGAGAGAGAGAAAGACTTTTGAATCGGGTGAACTCTGAATGGTAGACTGGAGTTTTCAGAGCCATGACTGTGTATGGGAATCTAGTCGAATCATGTTCTTTGACTACCAGGGCTTAAAACTCTGGAGAGAGCTAAGAGTGAACATCTCCTGTGTAATATTCTCTCTGTCCTGGTTTGAGCTAAAATCTATCGCTGAAGCATTCATTTATTCTTATGTATGCTTTGCTACATTCTAATCTGTAGAACTTTCATTTCTATTTGGTGTTTTGCTTGGGTAAATGGGTTTACTTGCCATTCACTCCTTATTGTGGTCTTTTGTATAGTCAGCCTTCGATGGGAAGGGTCTCATCAGGCAAGTATAAACTACAGGACTATCCTCTTTCCTTACTTGTGTTGGGGAAGTGACTTTTGTTCAGAACCTCTTGAACTCCTAGACTGAAAATATTTAAGGGATGGTAGAAAGATATAATTCTAGTCTGATACACTTCTTGGATGTAGGTGATAGCTTTAAGCATTGGTAGCCCTGGATCTTACCTGTCTTTCCCATTATACCTCCAGAGTGGGGTTACTAGTGGTGTAGACATGGCTCTTCTACTTTCCATGGAGGTGGGTCAGTCTTCCAGATTATCTCTAACTAAGCCACCCAGGAGCCATGATTATGTACTAAGATAATCCACATGCATATATACCACATATATATATATACACATACACACATATATATATATATATGTATACACATACATATACACATATACATATCAAGCTTAGCATGTTCAAAATGAAATGTGTATTTCTTCTAAAACCTATGCCTCCTTTAGCTTCCTTATTTCTACTGAAGATACCACCATCTTTCCAATCACCTTGAAATCATCCTAGACTTACTTCTCCCTCTCTCCTTATACAACTACTAGGAAAATCTTATTGACTCAACCTTACATCTATCTCCTCAGTATCCTACCTTTACTTTTGTAACTTCAATATCTTTCCTCTCTAATTTATCCTCCATCTAGTTTCCAAATTCATACTTCTAAATTATGAATCTAGCGGGCACCTCCCTACTCAAAAATCTTCAGTATGATCATATTGCCCCCAGGATAAAATACAAGCTTGGCATTTAAATATCTCCACAATCTGACTTCTCATGTACATTTTTTTCCAACCTCATTTCATATTATTTTCCCCTCAGGCATGATCTATCCTTGTCAAATCGACCTTCTAGCTGTTCCCCTTAACATGACATTACATTTCCCATCTTGGTGAATTTGCATAGGGCATCCCGCCATGTCTGGAGCTCATTCCTTTCTCATTTTTGCCTCTTAGGATCCTTAGATTCTCCAAATGATAGCTCAAGTGCTACTTCCCTCCAAAGGGTATTCCTGATAGCCCTCCTCTGTTGCTAATGCTTACACTCTCTCTAAATTACCTTGTATAATTGTATACATACTTGGTATTTTCTCATCTGTGCACATTTCTTCAATTCAGCAAGCATTGTGGAAGTTTCTGGAGGGCTAAGACTATTTTGATCTTGTCTTTCTAGGTCTAGTGTCTAGCCAAATGCAGTGCAGAGTGATTGCTCAGTGTTTATTGAATGAAAAAAAAGTGCAGTTGTGAGAATAAAGAAGAAGCCCTGCTGAGGGAAACTGCTCTGGATAAAAGATGCTTTAGAAAATGCAGAGTTGTGTCAACTACCGCACGCTGAAAGCTCAGCTGACTTTTCAATGGCCTAAACCTAATGTTGACAACCACAATCCCTGCCCCCCCCATATAATTTTCTAAAATATGTTACTACTCACTGCAAAATGAAGTAGTATTTAATGTTGAGACATCCCAGAGTGACTAACAATCTGACTTGGACATGAGGATTTCTGAAGTTATTTCTTAAAGGCAAGTGGATTTCTTTTCCCCATTTTCTTTCCTCTCCAAGGGTTGCACAAAAGGGCTTATACTCTCCCTTTTCCCAAGACAGCCTCTGAACCATCTCCTGGAGGCCAGAGGTGCCTGGAAACCCCACCTCTGAGAGGTCAGTTTCTTGGAAGTGAAACATCATAAGGGCAAGGCTGCATCTTATCCTAATGTTAATGGATTCCTCCCAGAATCTAGCATTATGCTCTGCATATAGTAGATACTTAACAAATATTTATTGAAATGGACTGAATTTAATTGAAAACTGCTTTACCTTGGCAACTGGCCAAAGTTCACAAATAATGCCTTAGATATAAATATTCCAGGAAGCCCAACAAAAAGCTAACATGTAAAGGAACTATCTTTGCCAACAACTGATTCCGATATCTTCTCTAGAGAAACTGAGTATGCAAAGGTCCCATACACAGATGATAAGAAACAGAGCTGCATCCAGAATCTAGATCATTTGAACTCATATTCCAACTCTTTTTTCTGGGCCCTATACATAGGATCTGAGGATTATAGATTCAGAGTTTAAGAGGACCCTAAAAGTCATCCAGCACAGCCCTCCCATTTCACATATGAGAAGACTAAGGTCCTATCAAATTAGAAAGTTTTCACATGTGAGTTCAGTGACCAGCTATTTGTTGTCTGGGGACCAGCCTCTAATAGTTTAGAGAGGCCTATTAAACAGATAGGTTAATGAGATTTTATTTTATTTTTTCTTTTGAAAAATCTCATTAAATTAATTGATTTAGAATATTTTTCCATGATTCATGTTCTTTCCCTCCTCCCCACTCCCACCCTGGAGCCAACGAGTAATTCCACTGGGTTTTACATGTGTCATTGATCAAGACCTATTTTAATATTAGTTAATGAGATTTTAGAAGGTCCACTAATACTCATGAAGACCCTAGAAGGGCTTTGATCTGCTGCAGTGGGGAGGCAGAGCCAAGATGGTGGAGTAGAAGCTTGGAAAGTTGGAACTGCTCTGAGAATCATCTCAACTCAACCTAAAAATAGCTCCTCAGGATGAATTCTGGAATGATGGAACCAACAAGGGGACAGAGTGAGGCAACTCTCCTGCAGAAAACAACTTAGAAGGAAGGGGGAAAGGGTCTGCTCTGCTGCTGTGGAGAAACTGATAGGGTCTTAGCTCTGGAACTGGAAGAGACCTTAGAGATGCTCAGCCCAAATGCTTATTTTTCAGGTAGTAAAACTGAGGCTTAGTGAACTTAAATGATGTGGGTAAGGTCACAAAGGGAGTCAGTCAAAAAGGGAGCTTGTGTCTGAATGCAGATACTGATTTGAAACCTAGCACTCTTTCCTCTGTGAAATGAAACCTTTCTTCCAGATGGAATCACAGATTATTGAGATGTTGCAGTATAAAACTAGGATTTCTTGGTTATGACATGGCCTCTGGGCAGTAAAATTAGGTATAGTTTGAACAATTCCTTGTATGCTAAGGAAGCCAGAGACCTTAGTTTTACCTCAGCACCATGTTGAAAAAGGAAAAGAAAAAGAGGATCCCCTTCTCCCACTAGTTTTTTTTCTCTCTCAGGCATTTGTTGATAAACAAGAAAGCTAAATACTAGTCAGATTTTTGCTATTACACACTTCAGAATATCAGAAAAATCCAAGATTAGCCAGACATGAAAATGCTTTTATTCTTTTTCCCTATGTCTGAGACTTTCTGCTAATGCTGTCTTAGTCACACATGGTTACTCATTATCTGGCAAGCTAGTAAGAGTTTTTCAGCAGCCAATGTACATCTTGTGCTGCTTTGTAAACCAGGAAGAAACACAGACGGTTGACTCATAGTTATCAATTATTTTTTTCAATCTAACTTTGAACAAAAATTTCCAAACATAATCATTTTTATTATTCTGACTCTGATAATATACTTTGTAAGGTGGTTGATATTTTGTTGTTGTGGTTGTTATTGTTATGATTGAGGACCACAGAACTGGAGAACGTCATAGCTGGTAAGAACCATAGGAGTCACTCCATCTAACCCCATCATTCAGAATGCTAGATTTGGAGTCAGACACTTGCTTCATTACTAAGTGAAAGTTAAGCCCTCTAATCCTCAGCTTCCCTATCTGTTAAATGGGAAAACCAATAATAATGTCTGGGGCACCTTCTTCAGGGAATCTAAGGTAACCTAATGGATGAAGTGTCAGGCCTACAGTCAAGAAGACTCATCTTTCTGAGTTCTAAACTGGCCTCAGTCACTTACTATATGTGTGGCCCTGGACAAATCACTTAACCCTATTGCCTCAGTTTCCTCACATGCAAAATGAGCTGGAGAAGGAAATGGCAAGCTATTATAGTATCTTCATCAAGAAAACCTCAAATGAGGTCATAAAAAATTGGACAGAACTGAAATGACTAAACAGCAACAGTACCTTCCTCATGAGGTCATTATGAAGACCAAAAGATTATGTAGAATGACTTAAATACTTTAAAGTACTCTATAGATGTTCAGTTAATATTATTATTATTACTATTAGCATTGTCATATAGATGAGGAAATATCAGCCCATTCAAAGGAAGTGATTTGCCAAAGCTTCTAGGGCAATTTGGTAGAAGAGCCAGGACTACAGTTGAGTACTTTGATGCCAAAGGAAAAAAATAGAATAGAAAAATATTAAGTAACTCACATCTAAGACTTGTAGAGGCGTGACTGAAAGGAAAAGAGAAAGAGGTTTTCAAAGGTGTAAGTTCCTACCACTAAAACTGCTTCATTTTCTTGCCCTGAAAGGTTTTTACTCAGTTCTGCTTCATACAATAAATTTATTAAGCAGCTATTATAGTTCTAGCTCTGTGTTTGGTGCTATATTTATTATATTATATTATATATTATATAGATATATAATATATTTATAATATTCATTGAGCATTTTTCAAATGAAGACATTATGTTTGATTTTGTAGAGATAGAAAGAAATACAGGGCAGAGATACCTTCCTCTCAAGGACCCTCAAATTAAAACGAAGAGACAAAACACAAATATTTAAAATAGTTAAAATTACTGTAGCAAAGTGGCACAGTGAGAGGGACAAATGGTCTAAGAGAGAGGTATAAAAATCAGTGCAAAAGGAAGTAAGAGAGGGGCTACTAGGCAGCACAGTAAATAGAGCACCAGGCTTGCAATCAAGAGGAACTAGGTTCAAATTTGACTTCAGACTTGAGTTTCTAGCTGTGTGACCCTAGGCGAATCACTTAACCCCAGTTGCCTAGCCTTACCACTTTTCTGACTTGGAACCAATACTTGCATTGATTCGAAGACAGAAGGTAAGAATTTTTTCTTTTTTTAAAAAAAACAAGGGAAGGAAAAATCATTTTGGATTGTGTTGTGAGGGTTATTTAGCAATTAATTTAGTATTCGTGTTGGACCTAGCAGGAAGGGCTGGAGAATTCCAAGATGGCATGAAGGAGCAGGAAGTGGGGCTTGGACTCTGGGAGAGACTCCATTAGTGGTTGGGACATAACTGTTGCTAACCCTGGGAGATCTCAGAGTTAGGGAAAAACTGCATCCAGATTCCCTGGGATCCTGAGAGGTAGAGGCTTTCAGCAGTGGACAACAGACCTGCAGAGCAGCACCAAGTGGGGAAGTGGTTTGTGATCTGGTGGACAGCATTTCAAACTCACTCTCCCTACCTGGGTACCTTGGATCATCTGTCCTGGTGGACTTGGCTCTTGGCATCCTGTGACCATCCTTGGATTTACCGTGAGACCCCAATTGAAAGCCATCCTCAGGCCCTTTAGCTGAGCTGACCAAATCTGGCTGGAACCAGGTTTGGAGTAGCTTCCCTTGTGACTTCAGTACTGCTCCCTTGGGCCCTGCCTGGCTTAGGTCAATAGAATAGTGTAGTCAAGTCCTTCCCTTGCCCCTGTGGTTTGCCCTTAGGTTGTAAGTATAGAACCCCTTATTCCCATCCTTCATTATTATTTCCCTCAATTAAACTGTTATAAACTTTTACCTTTTGCCTGCTGGTTCCATAGACCCTAGCCTAGGAGGGCTGAGTGACTGTTGGGTTCAACTGCCATTCCTGTGACAGTTAACAGCTTGGCAGTAAACTCTGGTCTCCCTACCCTGGTTGGTCCTGTCTCTCCTTCAACCCAGTGTGAACCCACAAACCATTTAGATTACATTTTAATAATAATAGTTAACATCCCTGGTGCCCTACCAATTATAATTGGTGCAGTCAGGAAAGGCTTCATTGAAGAGATGAGACTTGAGCTGGATGGACTTCTAGAAGATTCAGGGGGATTTGGTTTCAGGAAAGAGAAGTAGAGAAAGTAAGAGAAATATCATTCTAAAGAACCAAAGATGCTCATTCCATAGTTGCAAGATAGTAGGATATCTACCAGGATAGGGAGAAGAGTTCTCAGTGACACAGATGAGCCACAGGTGATAATTGATTATTAGGCTATGGTCATATTTTAAAATGAGCAGCTTCATCAATTTGTGGTCTACCTTGACAAAGGACAGTTGTGTATGCCATATAGGGCAGTTGCACCTTACAGCTACTCTTATATCTTTAAGTACATTCCTTTAAACCAGGAAGACCTGAGCTCAAGTCCCACTACTAACATAAACTGGCTCTGTGACTCTGGGCAAGTAGCTTAACCTCTTAATTCTGGAAGCAACTCTTTAAAACAATAAATTGCAGAAGTACTAACCTGAAATAGTATAGAGTTTCTTTAATTGAGAGCTCCCTATATCAATGAAATCACAGTTCCAGTCTCTGTTCCTATTATTGGGCAGTCAGGGGAAAAAAGTCCTACTTGCTTCATCAATTTGCAAAATAAAAAATTTAAGGCTGATTGCTCTCACAAAATTGGTTTTGAATTTGGTACAAGAGTAATTGAAGTTAGTGACTTCACCATGGTTCATGGGAATTCTACGCAGGAACAGAAAGAAAATTTATCTAACAAGAGACAAGCAGCTATGAATATCTTTTGAGTTCAAGTGTTGCTGGCCAAATAAATGATGAATTACCTAGCTAAAGACAGGATGGTCCAATCTCTAGAACTATAATGGAAGTGGTGTGAAAAAAGAATGCACATTGTTCAGCAATTGGTGAAGTAATCAAACAGTGACAGGACCATTTAGTGAGTGGCTTATCCAAATGGGAAATAACTCTTGTTGCTAGTCATTTATGAGCTTTTTCCTGTGAAGAGATTTAGCTTTTCAGGGTTTGCCTCTCCATTTGGAGAATCGAAATTGAATGATCTAGAGGTTAACATTTGGCAGATCCATAAATGACAAATACTAAATTTAAATGGGCAGAAAATTTACCATGTGATTTGGTACATCCTATTTATCTTCTTATGCCTCAGGTTCTTCATCTTTAAAGTGGAGGTAAACTGGGTGTGATGGTATATAGATTGGGCTGTGGAGGCTGAGGCCAGTGGATGGCTTGTATTTAGATCAGGTCACTACATGAAGTCTGGTACCAATATGCCCCTGGGGAAGAGGCATGAACTGGTTTGGGTCAGAATGCTCATGCTAATCATTATTGGGATTTGGCCCAATCCACTATACTTTTGGTCTGAGTAGAATAGGGAGATCCAGTTTCTCTCTCCAAAATAAACAAAACAAAAATTAAAAATATTTTTTTTTGGTCAGAGATGTCAGGATATGTCAGAGAAGCCGGATTTTCAACTAAAAGGATACTACTTGTAAATCCATTCTGTTCTCAAAACTCCTGTTTTGGGGGTTGGGGGAAGCACATATGTAGGATTCACAAAACCAAATGGAAACTCAGAAAAATAGAGTTAGTTGGGAGGCAATAGTTCAACCTCTTAATTTTTCCACTTAGAAAACTGAGGTCATTATAAGCATTTGGTGACTTAATGTTTTCCCATTTCATTCCTTTGGATTTTTCTGTCCCAATTGCTCTTTAGTTGCCCTGTCTTTCCTTGACTATGAGTGGTCTGAACAGTTTTATCCTTAAAGTCTTTAGCTGACACTTCCTATTCTTTCTAATCATCTGCCAAACATATTAAAGCACTAAATGGAACAGATTATTTCTTTAAAATAGTATGTTCCCATAAAAAGTTAATAGAGAATCAGATCGCGTATTTTTTATAGGTAGAGCTATGAGGAAGATTCTTAACTAAATAATGGATAAATAGTGACTCCAGAAGAGAAACATATTTCTTTTGTATGAAATTGAAAAGTTTTTGCATGGACAAAATCAATGCATCTAGGAGAAGAAGGAAAATTGTTGATTGGGAAAAAATTCACATCAAATATTTCTGACTAACATCAAATAGCCAAGATTTATAGGGAATTATCATTAATATATAAAACCACAGGTCATTCCCTAATGGATAAGTGAACAAAAACATGAATAGATTATTCTAAAAATAATTCAAACATAACACTTATATGAAAATTTGATCTATATGATTAATAATAGAAACCTAAATAAAAATTGTTGTGAGATTTCACTTCATACTTAGAAATTAGAAGAGAAGAAAAAGATGAGGAGAGTCAATGTTAAAGGTGCTTCTAAAAGCCAAGTGTACTAGTATGCTTCTAGAGAAGCTGTGAATTGTTTCAGTTATTATGAGAAATCCTGGCAAGGATGGTGACTAAAATGTTTATGTTCTAGGCATAATGCCCAAGTTGGTGAAAAGCACAGACAAAGGCCTAATATATACCAAAATATTTAAAGCAACCATTGGTGGTAGTTGTTTCAGTCATGTCTTACTCTTCATGACCCCATTTTGAGATTTACTTAGCAAAGATATTGAAGTAGTTTTCCATTCTACATTTTTTCTCAATTCTACAGATGATGAACTAGGGCAAACTGAGTTAAGTGACTTGCCCAGAGACACACCGTTAGTGATTATCTGAGACCAGATTTGAACTCAGGAAAATGAGTCTTCCTGAATATAGGCCTGGCAGTCTATCCACTATGCCACCTAGCTGTCCTTGGAAATAAATTTAGCTACAAAATAAATTGTATCATTTGTATATAATGGAATACTGTATCACAAAATGATGACAATGAAGAATTATGAGAAACCCAGGAAGGAGGTCTTACATGAACTGATAAAGGGTAAAATAGCAAATCAAGAAAAGGAATATATGCAATGACTACAACAGTATAGATGGAAAGAACAAAAAAGGCAAACTAAACTAAACTTCCCCCCCTCAGACTTTTAAATCCCTTTTAAAAAAATTTTTTTAACATTTTTAAAAATTATTTTTATTCAAATATATTTTATTTTCCCAATTATATACAAAACCAATTTTTCACATACATTTTCTGAAATTATAAGATGTAAATTATGTCCCTCCCTCCCTCCCTCTCCCCCTCAGAGATGGCAAGCAATTTGATCTGGATTATACATGTATTATCATGCAAAACATACTTCCATGTTGGTATTTGTTTTAAGAGAGTACTCATATAAAACTGGAATCCCCCAATAAAAACATAAATAAGCTAATAAGAAAAATAGTATGCTTTGATCTACATCTAACTCCAACAATTCTTTCTCTGGAGGTGGATAGCATTCTTTATCATAAGTCCTTCAGAACTGTTCTGGATTATTGTATTGGCTTAGAGTAGCTGAATCTTTCACAGTTGATTACTGTACAATATTGCTGTTGGTATGTACGATGTTTTCCTGCTTCTGCTTATTTCACTCTGCATCAGTTCACGTAGATTTTTTCAGCTTTTCCTGAAATCATCCTGCTTGTCATTTCTTTTAGCACAATTGTATTCCATCAGCAACATCTACCACAATTTGTTCAACCATTCCCCAATTGATGGACATTACCTAAATTTCCAATTCTTTGCCACTACAAAAAGAGCTGCTATAAATATTTTTGCACAAGTGGGTATTTTCCCCTTTTTTTATAATCTCTTTGGTATATAGACCCAGTAGTGGATAAAAAGGTATGTATAATTTTATAGACCTTTAGGCATAGTTCCAAATCCTCCAGAATCATTGGATCAGTTCACAACTCCACCAGCAATGCATTTTTTCTCAATTTTGCCACATCCCCTCTAACATTTATCTCCTTACTATCATATTGGTTAATCTGATAGATGTGAAGTGGCATCTCAGAGTTGTTTTAATTTGTTTTTCTCTAAGCAAGAATGATTTAGAACATTTTTTTCATGTTATTGATAGCTTTGATTTCTTCATCTGAAAATTCCTTGTTCTTATCCTTTGATCATTTATCAATTGGGAAATGACTTAAATTTTTTCTTGTAAGGGATTGCCTCTAGGATAGGGGAGTGGGAGGACTATATCAGGCTAAGAAAGTGATGTAACAGAAAAATATTTTCAAATTATTTTAAATAATTTAAAATAAACTGGTTTTCTCTCACTCTTCCTCCTCCCTCGTTACTTCTTTTCCTTTCCTTCTCTCCTCCTCTTCTCTCTCTCTCTTCCCTCCCCTTCATACAGACAGACAGTTATTTATACAAATACAGACACATTGAACAGGAGTCAGGACACTTATGCTTTAGTTTTCCTTATCTACTGCAAGTCAAATCACAGCCTCTCTGGGATTTGGCACCTTTTATGTATGATGAGAGAGAAGGACTAGATGATTTCCAAAATTCCTTGCAGTTTTAAAAGTTTATGCTTCTGTGAAGGGTTTATTCTTAATCATTTCCCAAACTGTATGTGAGCTGTCCAAGCTCATACTGGTCTGATCAGCCAGAATGGGACACAATGTACATTGACTCTCCCATAGTGATGTTGTTTTGGTCCTTTTTGAGTCTGAAGAACAACCCCTCACTGCCATCACCATTCCTTTTCTTAGCATTACAGATCCAGAGCTGCTCTTTGTGGTGGCAAAGAACTAGAAATTGAGGGCATGTCTATCAGTTGGGGAGTGGCTAAAAAAGTTGTGGCATATGATAGTGATGGAATACTACTCTAGTTTAACAAATGACAAACATATTATTTTTTTAAACCATGGAAAGACCTACATGAAATGATAAAGAGTGAAACAAGCAGAACCAAGAGAACATTGAACATAACAAGAGAAATATTGCTTGAAGAATGACTTGTGTATGACCAGAGAAAGAATTGAAAAACAGAAACAAGCAAGACATCATTTTATATATACACATATCTTTCTGTCAAATGATGCCTTCTCTAGTGCAGGGAGGGAGATTTTTAATCTCCTGCTTTCAATTTTAATTAATTAATTAATTAATTAATTGAATTTAAAATTCATCATTTTAATGCGACAAACTAATTCATTAACTTAAAAAAGATCCTTAGAGGTCATTTAGTGCAACTAAATACTAACTCTTTGGGAATAAACAAATTGAAGCCCGAACAAGTGAGTTCCAACTTGCCTGAGGTCACACAGGGCATAAGTGGGGGGACCCAGACATTGAACTAAGGACCTCTGATTCCTAATCTACCATTCTTTCTGTTACACTATACTAATCCTTCTGTGTCCTTCTGGGACTTTCCTAACTGATATAAGAGACTTTGTTTGCCAGAAATTAGGTAGATAATTAAGGTTGAAAGATAGCCAAACTGCTCAGGGAATATGAGCAAAGGAAACAGGTAAGCAATAGACCTGCCTTCTATTTACCTTGGGGAGGAGCCTCCTTTTTTCATCAGCAAGTTTCATTTGCAATGGAAATAAATTAGAAACCTTCCCAATAAGATCAGGGGTGAAGCAAGGATAACAATTATCACTACTATTATTTATAATATTGTACAGAAATGCACACATTAGCAATAAGAGAAGAAAAAGAAATTGGAGAAGTTAAAGTAAACAATGTGAAAACCAAGCTAACACTCTTTGCTGTTGATATGATGGCATACTTAGAGTATCAACTAAAAAAGTAGTTGAAATAATCAATAACTTTCAGGTGAATTTTATTATTTTTTCTGATGCTATGAAATAATTTTTTGGTAGTTTGGTATGGCACTGAATAAAGAAATTAATTTAGGTACAATTGTCATTTTTATTATATTAGCTCAGTCTAATGGTGAGCAATTAATGTTGTTCCAGTTGTTTAGATCTGACTTTGTGTGAAAAGTGTTTTGTAATTGTGTTCATATAATTCATGTATTTGTCTTGGCAAGCAGATTCCCAAGTATTTCATATTATCTAGTTATTTTAAGTGAAATTTCTCTTTCCATATCTTGATGCTGGACTTTGGTGGTAACATATAGAAATGCTGATGATTTATTTGATTTTGTTTTATATCTTGCAACTTTGCTAAAGTTATCAATTATTTTAGGTAAATACTACTTATCATTTTAAGGAAAGGCCCATTTATTCGAATGCTTTCTAGTGTTTTTAATAGGAATGGGCTTGGTTTTTCACTTTAGTTTATTAGGGGTTTTTATTTTGAGGGTTTTGGTTTTATATGATTATTCTTTTACAAAAATGAGCAATATGGAAAATGTTTTGCATGATAATACGTGTATAACCTAAATCAAATTGTTTACATCTCTTGGAAGGGGGAGGGGAGGAAGGGAAGACGACAATTTGGGTCATGTAAATTCAGAAAACCTTATGTGGAAAATTGTTTATTACAAGTAATTGCTAAAATAAAATATCTTTACAAAAAAAAAAAGTAAAATGACAAAGGCAGAAGCAGAGTATAGAATTTGGATCCACTCTATATCTCTCATTTATTTGTCTTAAAAGTGAATTGCAAGATATGGGGGGTAGGGGGTCCTGGCTTCAAATCTACCCTCCCCTACTTTCTGGCTATGTGACCCTAGACATGTTGTTTAACCTGCATTGGCCAGCCCTTATTGCTCTTCTGCCTTGGAACCAATACACAGTATTGACTCCAAGATGGAAGATGAGGCCTTAAAAAAAAAGCGAATTGCACAGAGATGACCAGCTGTGCAATATGGTGGAAAATGTGCCGGATTTGGAATCAAGGTTCATGAATTTGAATCCCAGCTCTGCCACTTATTTATTACCTGTGGGACTTTGGGTAAGTCACTTAACCTCTCGTGGCCTTAGTTCCCTTATTTGCAAAATGAGGGGATTGCATTGGATGACCCTTAAGGTCCTTTCCAGTTCTCCATCCATGATCCTACTATAGATGCTCATTTGTGAGCAGATGGATACAGCTGGCAAGGTAGATGAGTTACCAGCAGTGCCTATAGCTGGTCATAACATTGCTTCTCAGATAGCAATGCAAGTGATTAATTTCCTTTATGAATCATCTTCAATCTAATGTTTAGTCTAAAAGGACACCAGACACATGGCATTAATCATTAATCATGTCAGAATGAACTGAGAGATCCCCAACTCACCCCAATGGAAAAGAAATCCCAATTCTAAACACTCTGATTACAAATTATACAGGCAAGAAATACCAGGTACTTGTGTCAGTCCTGAAGACAGACACACTTAATGCCAAAGACACAGAAAGATGTCATTTGCTGAGTCATAAACTGATGTCTGGGCCATTCTTTTTCATGTGAAGATCAAGAGACTGGCCAAGGCAGTCAAAAAATAATGCAGTCATGGAATTCAACAATTTATTGCACATAACTTTGGCCTCTCCTTTTGCAAATACAGCTCAAGAACACTTGTGACTCAGGCCAGCTACTTGTTTTCTTGATATTGATCTTTAAATAAATACCAGGATCTAGGTAGTGGCAAACAGTGATTAGAAATCTGGGACTTTCCTAACTGACATAAGAGTCTCAGCTTGCCTGAAATTATCCAGGCAACTAATTAGAGCACTGCAAAGTTGAAAGGCAGTTTGGCTCATGGATAGAGGGTCAGCCTTGAAATCATGGAGATCTGAGGCCAAGTTCCGCCACTAGCTCATAAAATGGGCATGTCATAGACAAATCACTTAATCTGACAATGCAACGGGCAAGTCTCTAAGGTTATAAATTGTACATAACTTGTCAATAAGCAAGAGATGGAGGAAGTTGAAACAAAAAATAAATTGATCATATTTTAATTTATTATGAAATAATAATTAGTTATCATAAAAATTATGGATTACAAATAATTAAAAACCTAGGTCAGAAAGACCTGACTTCATGTTTTGCCTCTGGTGCATACTGTCTCTATGACCCTGGTAAGTCATCAAATGAAATAATATTTGTAAAATGCTTAGCACATAGGTGCTATATAAATACTGGATAATAATGATAATTTTTCTTCTTCATTATTATGATTTTGTCTTACAGTGCCTCAGGCAACTCTCTAGAACAGAAGGTTGCAGAAAAGCTATCATCCTGCACTGGAAGAGGGAGTTTCCTCACTGAGAATTCCCAAAAAGAATGAGCCCAGTTCCAAAAAGAAAAAAAAAATCACATCTTGAATTTCTTCAGTGGTTTTAGTTTCTCAGAATGTTTCCACTTATATGATCTCTTTTAATCCTTAGCATCATTGTGAGCCAGGTAGAGCCTGGAATTATTATCCCAGTTATACAAATGCAGAAAGTAAGCAATTTTTCTAAAGTCTCACAGCAAATTAATAATAGGAGCAGGATCACGTGACTTAGAACTTGTATATTCTCTCTCTCTCTCTCTCTCTCTCTTCTCTCTCTCTCTCTCTCTCTCTCTCTCTCTCTCTCTCTCTCTCTCTCTCTCTGATATTCTTTCCATTACACCACACAGTGCTTTTATTTTTTTCTCTTCAAGCTCTCATTTCTGCTCCTTGAAAAGGAAGGAGATGATTAACATACCCCTGGAACTATTTCAAGGAATCGTCTAATCAATCACAAGTATTTGTTTAACCTCTATCTCTTGCTCAACATTAAGTGCTATGAGGGAGTAGAGAAGAATGTGTGACTAGATGATTTCATGAAAAACAATACAATTGAAATCTATGGGATACAGCCAAAGCAGTACTCAGGGAAAAAATTCATATCCCTGAGTGTCTATATCAACAAAATCGAGAGGGAGGAGATCAATGAATTGGGCTTGCAACTTAAAAAATTAGAAAAAGAACAAATTAAAAATCCTCAGATAAAAACTAAATTGGAAATCCTAAAAATTAAAGGAGAAATAAATAAAATTGAAAGTAAAAGAACCATTGAACTAATAAATAAGACTAGTTGCTGGTACTTTAAAAAAACAAATAAAATAGATAAAGTAGTAGTTAATCTAACAAAAAAGAAAAGAGAAACAAATTATCAGTATCAAAATTGAAAAGCATGATCTCATCTCTAATGAAGAGGAAATTAAGGCAGTTTTAAGAACAATTTTGCACAATTATATGGCAATAAATATGACAATGTAGGTGAAATGGGCAAATATTTGAAAAATATAAATTACCTAGATTAACAAAAAAGGAAATAGAGTAGTTAAATAAAACCATCTCAGAAAAACAATACAACCGAGAGCACAAAAGAACATTCTCAAAATTCATAGGGAAAAGGGAGTCTGCTTATTCTGCTTGGCCCCAGTGATCAGAACAATCAGCAGTATGCCCTGGTTGCAGAGAGGAAAAATTAATCTTTGTTTTAAGGGAGGGAATCCCTAATAATTAGAGCTGTTAAGAAGTAGAAGAGGCTTCTTTGGGAAGTAATAGGTTCTCCTCCCTGAGGGTCTTCAAGTTGGGTAGACACTTGATAAGGATGTTATATTGTGGAGGGGTTTCTCAGCAGGCACAAGTTGAACCTTTGGGGTTCCTTGCAACCCATAAATTTTGTAACTCTTGAAAGAATGAGAGAGCACTATCAGTGGAGAGCACAAGTGAAACTAGAACTATGATTTCACTGGTATCAAAAACTCTGTAGTAAAGAAACTGCCTCTTACCAGTGCAAATGAGCATTTTTTTGTATTTTTGTCTTAGAGAACTACCTGTATTTGCAGTCATCAAATTCACTGAATTCAAGTGAACCAGATTAAACTATAATTGGGGAATGTTTGGCAAAAATAGAAATGCAACATAGATAATATTAATTTGAGTTTTTCTAAGTTGATGTGCTATAGATAAGGATATGTTTTTATTCAAGTTTGACACTCCTGGAGTTCTGAGCAGTTAAATGACTCACCCAAGGTAACACAGAGAGTTGTCAAAAGCTTGACTTGAACCTAGGTCTTCTGGGTCCTTAGGCTAATTCTTTACCCATTCCTCCACACTGCCTCTCATGACTACCAGAAAAATAGAAGAAAGCGAAACAATCCAAAACTTTAAGCTCAGATTTCCAAGTATAGCTGAACTCCACTACTGTAACATGATTCATTATTACATTTTCTTCATCCTTTTTCTTCTTTTTCTTCTCATCCTCTTCCTCCATCATCTTAGTATTCCCTTCTTTAAGAGATGAATCTTCAGGCAGCTGGTGGTCCAATGGAGAGAGTCCTGAGATTCCAGTTAAGAAGTTCTGAGTTCAAAAATGACTTTAGTCATTTATTAGCTGTATTATCCTAGGCAAGTCACTTAGCCTCTTTTTGCCTCAGTTTCCATAATGATAGCAACTACCTTGAAGTTTGTTATAAAAATCAAATGAGATAATATTTGTGAAAAGGGCTTAGCAAATTACCTGGTAAATTGTAGGTACTAATTAAATGCTTATACCATCTTCTTCCCCATTGGTTTGATGATGATGATGATGATGATGATGATGATGATGATGATGATGATGCCTTTCCCTTTCTATTGCCATTTCCTCTGTTTTTTAGCACCATACTATTGGCTTTCTGCACCTTGGCACTAATTTCAATAATACTACCACATCACAGTTAGACAGTTTTCTATACTTTTGAATGCATATTCACAATCATTATATTGCTTGATATTCACAATAGCCTTGTGATTAGTTGAGGAAGGGCCGACCATACTTAAAATACTGGGAAATTGGGGATAGTGAGTGGCTCAATGAATACAGTTAGACTGGAAAGGGGAGGTCCTTGGTTCAAATCTGTCCCCTGACACTTCCTGCCTATGTGACTCTGGGCAAGTCACTTAACCTCCATTGTCTAGCCCTTATTGCTCCTCTGCCTTAGAACTAATAAATAGTATTAATTTTAAGACGGAAGGTAAGGGTTTAAAATAAAATATTAGGAAGCTAATTCTCATAGAGATTAAATACTTTGATCAAAGTCATCCAACTATTTAATGCCATTCTTCTGAATCCTAGCCCAGTATAATAATAACTGAGGCGTTCATAACAATGCACAAAATATCTAAGTATTATATCTCCACTTTAAGAACACTCTCTTCCTGGCCCATTCTCTTAACAAACTGAATAAATAGCTGCTGACAGCAACTAAGCTGCCTAGGGTCAATAGTGGTCCCTTGTGGCCATCATATAGAACTGCCTGAAAATGTCACACTGCCTTTCTCCTCATTTGGGAGGACTGGAACACATCAAATACTCACACCATTTCCTCTGTCTTTCCCTGATTACATTTCAGCTAATTGTACCTTCAGTAATCTTCTCTTTCCTAACATATATCACCTTTTACCCCTCTCCCTCCCTCCTCACTTTTTTTTCCAACTCTTATTTATTTTTCTGGCATATAATCTATCTCCCTCACTCTCCTTTTCCCATCTTTTTATTTTAGTTGTAACCTAAAAAAAGAGAGACATTAATCTTGACAAATAAACACAATTCATCCTGGTGATATATTTTTGTCAAGGGAAAATAGAAAAGCACAACTTTTTAAGTGCAGTTTGGCAAAATGTAAAAGAAAAACACAGCTTTCAAACTTGAATGCCTTTGAAAATGCATGAATCTTCTTAAGACTCTCCATTAAAGACTATGTTTCTCAATTTCATGGTTTTAAATAAGCATTTATTTTAAGCTGTGAATATGTGTGAAGCACTGTGATAAGGCATTTATTGCTATTGTCAGTCATTTCAGTTGAGTCTGACTCTTCCTGACCTAATTTGGAGTTTTCTTGGCAAAAATACTGAAATACCATTTCCTTCTTCAATTCATTTTACAGATGAAGAAACTGAGGCAAATGGGTTAATGACTTTCCCAGAGTCACACAGTTAGAAAGTGTTTAAGGTAGATTTGAAATTATGAAGATGGGTCTTCTGCCTCCGGCCCTGGCTCTATCCACTGCACCATCCAGCTTCCTCGTCTTTAGGGTGCAAAGATTATAAAACAAAAAGACATAGTCCTTGCTTTCAAGGAGCTTGTTGTCTAGTAAAGAGGATGAGGCATGAACGAATTGATATAAGACCAGTTAAAATATAACCAACTCCATCTGGTGAGTGACGTGGGATAGGTGGGAGACAAACAGATTGGTCTTTTGGGCAATTCTGAGAGATGGTTCAATTCTCACTGAAAAGATAAGGGAAAACTACATGGCAATTTTAGCAATGATTCTGGAAGATGGAGTGAGAGGTCATCTAAAATGTAAATTATACCTCTACTATCACAAATAAACTAAAACATTTCCTCAAGTAGGAGCAAATATAGCAATGACAAGTTGAAGAAAATAAAAGGAAAAAAACCCTAAAAGTCGTTCTTGAATCAAAAATAATTGAATAATTCACCAGAATCAGATCAAGAATAATATTCTACTTGCTGTTATATTTCTCCACATTCTGAAGGATAACATTATCATAAAAGCAAATAAAGAAATTATTAGCCATTTTTGTTTTGTCCTAGAGTTCCAATCATATCTGAATAACTGAATCTGTTCATTGCTATTCTATGTTTTTGTGCTAGTACTTTCTTGAACTTTTAACCTATTTCTTGTGCCCAGTGGGTCTATAACCTACTCTAAAGACACAGACAATTCTATTCCTTGCTCCACTGATATTCACCCAAACGCTCTCCATATGTTTCTCTAGTCTCTGGATTTTCTCATATTCAAGCTCTTGGAGGGTAGGGAGGACATATACAGACATATATATGAGATACACTTGAAAGTCTAATTTGCACTAACATTTTCCCATCATTTTCCTAAGTTCAGACACCAACAAACAATAAATCAAGTCCTCTTTTATATTTTTTGCCAAATTCCTAGGTATAAATACTCACTTTGAAATTTGAAAGTAGGTCAAGATGGTTCCAGTACACCATTGCCTGTTTCTTTTGAATAAAGCATATCCACCCAGATTTATCCAGAGTGATAAAGGATATCCATTCAGAATCCCATTAATGCTCAGTGAGGCTTATATGATAAAATTTGCCTCTTTGCATTAGTTTCTCTAATTCCTCTTGCTCAATCCCTAAACTTTTAGCATTGATATATAAACAGTTGAGACTAGGCCTACTGGTTGGTGTCTTGGTTTAAATTTTTTCTTATGAATTTCTGTTTTTCTCAGATCTTGTTCTTCCTTTATGTAAATTAATCTCTTTGCCATGTAACTATAGATACATATGAACACTTTCTGGCTCCTGCATCTCTTTTATCATAATTGGTTTTTTTGGTTTTATTTATGACACCTAGTAAATCTCTTCTTTGTTAGAATAGCCAGTCCAATCCAATCAGCATTTATTATGCACCTATTATGTTCCAAACACTGTATTAAGCACTACAGATACAATTAAAAAAAAGTTTCTGATCTCAAAGAGCTCCCAATGCAAAGAGGAAAACAGCACACAAAAGAAGACAGGAAATCAGAGGGTAGGGGAGATATCTGGCACAGAAGGATCTTGTTTTATGGAGTTGAAACCAGGGAGGGCAGTAGTCATTAAAGCTGAGAGGGTCCAATTTCTGCCCTATTCAAAGGAAAGCATAAGGAGGAGATTGTTTCTGTGCCCCTTAGCCCTCAGAGAGGAAAAGAGACCAAGAGAAATGGTGACAATCATCCTTGAGTTACTAGCATGGTGATAAGGCTAGAGGTAAATCAGGCAGGATAGCATACGCAAGGTCAGATAAGCCTGACATGCTAATATTTGAAGCCAGAGTCTAGAAATCCAAATTTTATTTAGAACACCATTGTCTTAGTGTTGCTCCCCATATTGCTTTACTTTTTCTCTTCTGAATCTCTTGCCTTCAATGAGTAATGGTGAGAAACTTTCCCCCAATGATGTTTAGTTTCTTGCCCAAGAATTAATTTTTGGCAATATTTTCTGAGCTCTAACAGTAGCATGTCATATGGACCCATGTAAATCACCAAAAGTGAAGAAAGAAATTTTTTTCTCTTATTGTTGTCAGGTTGACAGTGTCAGTGTCCTTAGCAGGGAGTTGCCAAAGACTGCTATTTTCTCCCTCTTCATCTGACCTTTCCTGGATAATTCCTCATTAAATGATTTCTATACCTATGCTATAATACTCCTAGGAGAATAAGCAAGAGCATCCATTTCTGTCTTCTTAAGGAAAAACCTGAAATGAGTTTCTAGCTCCAAGTACACAAGTATCTATCCTGTCCCTTCCTTCTATGACATTCACCCACACTCCATCCTTCTGTAAAATATAATGCTATTCCTCTTACCACTTGAAATCTTCTTTTTCTTTGTCCATTAAAGTCTCACTTCCATTTTTTTAAAGGAAAACTTCTTTGTTCCAGGTAACCTTGCATAATAGGAGCAATATTTACTAAGAGTTTCCCCAGCATCTTACAAGAAGGATCAATTTTTCTTAATAGGTAACAAAACTATTTCCAAGATCTAATTGGCTCATGCCTCCCTTGACTAAGTATCCTGGTTAACGAACAGCATAAAAAGTTTCACTCATGTGGCATTGGATAAACTCCAAATTGATAAGTATTTGAAGACCATGGGAATCATCACACTCTACCCTGCCCGCCATACTCCTTTCCATAAGGAAATTAGGAAGACTCTTCCATAGAAGCAAAGTGCCTCTAGCTTTGTTGTACATCCTTGCTTACTGGACAAAGTACACTTTCTTTTCTTAATTGTTGAGTGACTTATGAGTGTATCATTTCATCCCCAAATCAAACCTGAACAGAGTGCTACCATCAGACCTGCATGTAACCCTTCGGGTAAAGAGTAGTGTTCCTTAAGTCTCTTCATCTCCTCTAGGAGGGTGAACATCTTACTCTTGGAATGTGGATAGGAAACAGCCATATATCTGTGATAGAAAAACAAACCTTTCACCCATTATAAGTTAACTCTCCATCTGACTAAAATTCTCAACCTTGAAGGCGTTTACACTAAGTATTTCATAATTTAAAATACAAAATAGTCATTCAATACTGGAAAAGATCATAATTAGAATTTAAAGAAGGGAAATATATAGTGGATAAGATTTTTGAAAAAAAAAAGATTCAAAGGACCTATAGTAACTTAGTGGGAAGATGAAGAGAAAAAAGAACTTCTTTCTTCACCTCCCCATCCTATCCATACAAAAACTCATTGTGGGCTAGGGAATAAAGGAATGATAAACAAATGTGAAAGACATAACAATAAACATATTCTGAATAAACTATAATGGAACAAAATGGTGTTAATAAAGGAAATGGGAACAAAAGTTCCATACAAAAAGAGATTAAGCAATGAGTGGGTCAAAGAAAAAATAATTATTACAACCAGAGAACAAAATAAAAATAGAAAGAATCTACCAATTGCTTCCTGAAAAAGAACCCTAAAGAAAGAGTACGAATTATTAGAGAACCAAATAAAAATTCCCAAGTCAAAGAAAAAATATTCCAAAAATCCGGAAGGAAGCTGTTCAGGAATTAGAGTTAGGGCCATGCAGTTGGCATCTTCTACTAAAAAAGAGAGATAATGGAATATAATATTCTAAAAGGCAAAAGAGACTTATAACCAAGAATAACTTACTTGGCAAAGCTCATTGTAACCTTATAGGCTTAAAAATAGATCCTTAATGGAAAAGAAGACTTTTAAGCATTTCTGATTAAAAACAAACAAAAAAGACTTGAGCTGAGTAGGAAATCTGTAGTAGAAACGCAAAGTTCTAGAGAACCTTAGCAAGATAAATTTATTTGAACAATTAGAGACACTATGATGATATAGTACTAACATTTTAATAGAAAGAGAAGAAATGAGTGTCCCTTCAAAACCTTAATGTTTTCCTAGATGTAATAGGACCAGCAACTTCCCTGATGGTCCCAACTTCTCCAGTGGGTACAACTTCTCACGTGCAACTGGATTGACTTCAGCTTGCTTGATGACGCTTCTGGGTATGAGGAGATAAAAAGTCCCAAATGCATGTAATCAGGATCTTTCAGATGTAGTAGGTATGTGTGATCACACCAGTAGCCATACCCTGATGCTTATGGAACAGATGTGTTTCCAGATGGAGATGAGGGGAGTGGCATCCAGAGAAGCTAAGTACCACTATCTCCTTATTGCACAATCTTACTGCATGAGGGCAAAGTAAACTTCCTTTGTTAAATATTCAGCCTCTTATAAGTACCTCATTTTGTCCTAACATTAAAATTGAACTAAGAAGTTGACTGTATTAGCAACCAACAAAAAGATATTGAGAAATTTACAAGAGGAAAAAAAAGGCTGGATTTGTTCTGTTCTGAGCATTTGAAGAAGAAAAAGAAGGAAGGGCAAAAGGAATTATCTAACGTAGAAAGTAAAGAGTGAGGAGGAGAAACTTGTGATTTATTTTAATAAAGAACCTTAATAGAGGTGTGTGACAAGAATAGTATACAGATGAAAAAGAGTAGGCATCAGATGAATGTCACTCTTTGAAATGGACAAAGGAAGACTGAAAACATTCAGAGTTTGGTGTAGAAATAAATCAAATCAAATAGAAAAACAACCAGTGATAGGGAGGAGAATGTTAAGAGCAAGGAATAATATTGGGGAGAGAATAACACAAATAAAACGAACATGCTAATCCTAAAGTGGATATTCAAAGGGAAGCAATCAAAGTAAAACTATAATCTAAGGGGCTGCCTTAAATGGCTCCTTAAACTGTTGGGGAGTGGCTGAACAAATTATGATATAATAGAAGATTATTACACTCTAGGAAATGACTACAATATTTCCAGAGAATCTTGGGTAGTATGAGCAGATGTAGAATGAAGTGAGCAGAATCATAAAAATAATCTGTACAAAGAAAGCTTTGTGGAAAAAACCCCCAACAACTTTTGAATAGTCAATGCAATGACCAGTTGTGTCTCCAGAGTACCTATAATGAAGCATGCTACTCACTTCCTGACAGCAAGGTGATGGACATAAGGTATAAGAAGTTGCATTTTTCTTAAACATGGTCACTGGGGTTAATTTTTAAAAATTTAATATATTAATTTATTACAAAATGGGTTTTATCCTTTATTTCTCTAAGTTAATTTTTGTTTTTTAATTGAAGCAGTGCCAAAGGGAGGAAAATTTGCAACTGAGAAGCTATCATTGAAAACTGGGCTATTGAAACTTTTTTGAAAGACATAAAAGAGAACAAAAAGAAGCACAGATAAGTAGGAAAATTTTTAAAGTAATGTGTACAATTAATTAGGCATACATATTTAAAAGTAAGTGGTAAGAAATGGAGATTTATGATTTGTATAGAATCTTTGTTTTCTTTGTGTATGTAAATGCTTTTATTGATGGTTAAATTCATTACAAAAAAGAACAAATTATAGAAACAGAAAATAAGTATTTTAAAGATAAAGTCAAAATTGAAACAAAAAATGAAACTTACGAGATGAAGTTAAAACAACCCTTATGAGAAAATTCATACATCTGAAAACACATTAGTAAAACTGAAAAGAAAAATATTACTGAACTAGCTAATAAAGAACACTACAAATAAATAAATAAATAGTAAGTCCAAATACAAAAGATAAAATCTCAAGACTAGAGGACAAACAGAGTAACTTGAAAATTAAAAGTCTATAGTACTGAGAAAATTGAGTTATTTTCTAAAAAGTCTATCAAAATTATTGCTGAAGAAAATGAGAAAGGAAAATCAAATTAGGAAAATTAAAATGAATAAGGTAAATTTACAAAGAAAGGAAACAATAATCATAAGAAATTACTATATATAATTATATGTATGCCATTCTTATAAGCCAAAGGAAGTGGAAGAGAATTTACAAAAATATATATACACAAGCAAAATAATTAAAAATCAATTTTCAAAAGCCTAATCTCAGAAAAAGGAATCACCCAACTCAAAATGAATTGCCAAAAAACCCCAATCCAACCACAAATCAGCTATATTTTCAAGCAAATTTTATCAAACATTTTAAAAGCAACTAATACATATACTGCTGACATAACTGAGAGCAAAAGTTTTTCTCAGACATAGAGCTAGAAAGCACACCACCAAATTGCTTTTATGAAACAATTATGACCCTGATAACTATACCAGTAAGAGACAAAGCAGAGAAAGAGAACTCTCAGTAAAATATATTTATGCAAGATTGTAAATCCTTCAAATAAGACAATAGTAATATATTCATAAAATGATTAACTGTGACCAAGTTTATTTATGCCATAGACTCAAGGATATTCTATATTAGGAAAACACTTAACATAACTGATTGTATAAACAAGCATAAAATCTATAACATTATTTTAATTGATGCAGAAAAAATCACTGCTGACATAAGATTTAGTTATGTGAAAAATAAAAAAACTAAAAGGCCTAGAAGGGCTCTTTAATACAATCGAAAACTATTATTCAAAACTAAGAGCTAGATTATTTAAATAAAGAAATTCTTCCTGCAAAGAAGGATAAAGCAAACATCCCATTTCTACATCATTATTTAGAACAATCCTAGAAGTGATAGTTAAGGTATTAATTAAAGAGAAAAAACAAAAGGTATAAACAATGAAGAAGAAAAGATCAAATTATTCCTATTTGTAGATGACAGCAGTATAGTTATCATAGGCCAGATAATTAGAAAAGAGACTAATTAAGATGATTAATATCTTCAATAAATTAGCAGTCTATGAAATAAAATCACATCAACATTTCTATATACTACTAATAAAAGCCAAGATGAAAAGGATAGTATGAAATAATTCATTCAAATAATTACAAAATGTATTAATTAGTTTGGGAGTTAACCTGCCAAAGTACATAAAAGATTTACATATGAAACTATGAAACCTTCTTTGTAGAAATAAAGATAAATCATTGAGAAATTTGCAAACTATAGCTGGGTTGTGCCAAGATTTTTTAATGGTGATACTAACCTAAATCAATTTACAGATTCAGTATTACAACAATCATATAACTAAAGGGGTACTTTGTATAACTAGACAAAATAAGATTCCTTTTCAGGGAAATAATATGATTAACAAATTTCATAGTATATTTATGAAGAAGTAATCTTCAAAAATATCTGGACCTGGTTAAAAAAATAAAATAAAATGACAGAAAAGTGTATCAGTGGAACAGATAACAAAGGCAAGAAAAATAAAGAACCAAAATAGAAGCCTAGTGTTTGATAAACCAAAGAACAAAAATTCTCTCTCTCTCTTTCTCTCTCTCTCTCTCTCTCTCTCTCTCTCTCTCTCTCTCTCTCTCTCTCTCTCTCTCCAATATGAATTGCTGAGACAACTAGAAAGCACTTGTGGCAGATTTTGGCAGAAATTAGGTATATATAAACATCTTATACCATATAAAATAATAATATAAAAATATTATTATCTGCATATTTTTAAATCACATCATTAAAAATTGGGTGGGGGGTAGAAGGAATCTTAACTAAACAAGGAATAGAAAAAGTCACAAAAGATAGACTAGCTTCATTTAAAAAATTAAATAAAAGCTTTTGTACAAATAAAACTAATGAAGAAAGGCTATGCAGAGTAAATGGCTGATAATACACAACTAGCACAAATGAACTAAAGTGTGCAAAAGAAACATTTCCAGGGTATAGCATTTTAAAGGGAGAGTCCAAGACAGCCTCAAGAAGTTAATTAGCTAGAAAAAACTTCCTCAAACCTAGCAGAGGAAAGATGGATGGAGGTATTTTTATTTATTAATTTATTTTAAAAATTTTCCATCTTGGAATCAATATTGTGTATTGGTTCCAAGGCAGAAGAACGATAAGGGCTAGGCAATTGGGGTTAAATGACTTGCTCAGGGTCCCACAACTAGGAAGATCTGAGGTCAAATTTTTGCCCAGGACCTCTAATTGCCAAGCCTGGCTCTCTATCTGCTGAGGCACTTAGCTGCCCCAGGGTGGAATATTTATTGACTCCACAACTTTCTTTCTTTCTTTCAAACTAGATTTTCTGATTTCTTTTATTTTTCTTTAGCAAGCAGATGTTTATCTACCTTAAATAACCTGAATTCATTTCTTAGAAGAGAGATTAGTTAGGCAAATGACTAGTGTAAACAAGAGGAAATATTTACTTCAAAATAAAGGTCTTTAGCAATAGGATTTGCATTCCAGCACTAAGAGAGTACATTATACATGATGCTTGTCTATTTGTTGCAGGAATTTAAGATGAAGAGCCCACCTTTGACTGGCATAACAGTGACAGAAGCAGTGCCTACTTTAAGATCATGCTCTAAGTTCATTTGTGAATCCATTTGGAACTTGGAATGCAATTCACAAAAATGTCTCACCTACAAATAGGTGTTTTTAAAGTGTAGGATGATGGGAAAGTGTGTAATTTACCAGAGGCCACACAGGTAGCAGCCTCTCTGAGCTTCATTTTCCTTCTCCATAAAATGAAGAAGTTGGACCAAGCATTCTGTCCCTGTGACCCTCAGATCTGTCCTGAGTCCTCTTCTCTCCTCCCTATACTACTTTCTTTAGCATGATATGTTTTCCCATATTTCATCTCCTTTAGCTTCTATTATGACCAGATAACTTTCAAATATCTTTATCTGTCTATCTATCTACCTACCTGCCTATCTATCTATCTATCTATCTATCTATCTATCTATCTATCTATCTACTATCTACCTATATCAACTATTTATCTATCTATCCATCAACTATCTGTCTAGCCATCTCTCTAGCCATCCATCTATCAACTATCTATCTATCTATCCATCTATCTATATCGACTATTTATCTATCCATCAACTATCTATCCATCTATCTATCTATCTATCTGTCTATCTATCTACCTACCTACCTACTTACCTACCTATATCTCCAGCTTCCAAATCTTTCTCAGTTCTTAGTACCCAGACTGAGGGGAATCTCCACTTGGTTGTTCTAGTGACACCTCAAATTCAAAGTATTCAGAAGAACTCAATTCTTGGTGTTCACACTCCAAAAAAAAATCCTCCTGACTTCCAGACTTCTATTAATAGTAAGTAGTCAGTCACTCGGATCGAAAAGTTTTACTTGTTTCTTTTCCCTGACCCTTCCCATCCAATCCTATAGTTTGGAGTGGCTTTCCCCCCCTACAATGTCTGCCTAACTGGTTTATTGCTTTCCATTCCACCTCTAAGGCCTTAGCTTAAAAAGTCACTTCCTTTCTGCCCCAGGTGAAAAAGGAAAAATGTAGAGAAGAAAACAAACTTTGTAGTTAAGAAGCCAAATCTATTAATTAAGAACAAAAGAGCACAGACATTTTTAACTCTTTGGGCAAACCAAATCTATCTTAAGATAGAGATTACTAAAGCCAGAAAACCAAGACAGAAGTGGATGAGCAGAGATAATATGTAGGCGTATAGATAAGGTGCAAAATACTTGTGTCCAGCTAAGACTTTTCTATGAAGAATCACCAAAGGCAAGATTAAGGACCAATACTATTAAAACGCAAAATATGATCAGGAACAAACCCAAAGCCCTGCAAAGACCATTTCTTAATTTTACACATATAATAAAACATCAGATTCCAGAGAGGAAAGCCATCTCAAACAAGAATCAAGCATTTATTTGGTACCTTCTTTGTAGTGGGTACAATGCTAGGTATTTGGGCAGATGAAGGTCAAAAATGGAAAGATTTCTGCCCTCAACGAGCTTATTTGGTTACACGATCATATATTTTGCAAAATTTAAAAGCTAAAGAGAAAGGCTCAGAGGAAGAAGGAAGTGCTGAGCTCTCTAAAAGCACTATAAAAGAGGCAGGTATTTATTCTGTGGATCTATGGATCCGGTCAAGTAATAAAAGAGACAACATTTGCCAGAAAATGGTGGATTCCTTCACTGTGATTCATGGACCTTTCCCATCTAAAGGAGATTCTGAAAGCTGGTATGGTTTTATGATACAATTAGGACAATAGTTTCACTGTATCATGGTTAAATATGGCTTTATCCTGAGAATCTAACCTTTTCTAAAATTACTTAGAGCTTAGAATGGAACATTTTTCCATCAAAACAAACTGAAAAATCAGCATTGAGCTAGCATATAACCTATTCTTATAGTAAATTGGAGGAGAACTACATCCAGCTTCCATTTTGGCTGGAGCTTATTGCCACACTTTGAGCTCAATTCCCATGAAGGACAGGCTGGTCTTCATGGTCTAACTGGCTACCTCCTTGGCAGCTGGTGCTTCATGAAATAATATGCTACCTAATGAGCAAGACAGGCTAGTGCTCAGCACCATCTTGCTGATGAAAGTTCTAGCTCTCTGGAGGGTTCCCCTAGTGTTCGCCAGTTTGTTATCCTTATCTTCCCAAGTCTGGCGACTTAGAGTACCATGCTGACTCTGCAAAACAAGCCATCATTTTGTATATTTGTGTATGTGTATGTTTTGTGCCATTGCTTCCAAAGTCCAGCCTAGACTGTCAGAACTGTTGAATGCTTCTCTCAAGGACTTCTGAGTGATGCTCACAGCTTAATGAATTGGGAGAGTATCTTGAAAGTTAGTTCACACAAATAAATATTAATTTGGGGGCTCCTTTTTATTTAAGCCCTTGATCAGTCTCCACAGGATTAGAACAGGATGATATATAGCACATAACCTTGCTTTATTCCCAGTGCTTAGAATTGGTCAAACAGGATACTACCAACTCAGATATGGCTGAGGTCTAATAATAATAATATTAGGTAACATTTTAATAACGATTTTTTTGGACTATGTGTTTCTAGCATGTAGCATTGTGCCTAATACTTAGTGGACATTTAATACTTGTTTATTGACTGATTAGGCACTTCAAATACATTATTTCATTTGATTATCACAATGAGTCAAAGAGGTAGGTGCTATGATTATTTCCATTTTACAGGTGCAAAAATGTGGTAAGGTGACTTACTCAGGGTCATCCGGCTTGTAAATGTGTTTAGCAGAATTCAAATTTAGGCCTTACTAAATCCAAGTCTAGTACTCTACTACTTCAAGGCTTAGATGGTTAGAGATTATTCTAGAGATTCTTGGGGAACTTGCCTGGGCAGTCAGTCTTGCTTAATAGCTACCAGAGATAAAATTATTTTGTTAGTCTGCAAATATATTATTAAATATAGTATTATTAATATTAAAAGACAATAAACTAAATTAATTTAAAACTAAAAATTAAGTAGTATCAAGATATTATTAATATTACTATATGAATTGCCTATTATATACCCAGTGCTTGATGCTCTGGAGCAGTGATTCCCAAAGTGGGCGCTACTGCCCCCTAGTGGGTGCTGCAGTGATCCAGGGAAGTGGTGATGGCCACAGGTGCATTTATCGTTCCTATAATTGCTATTAAAATTTAAACAACTTTAATTTCCAGGGGGCTAAGTAATATTTTTTCTGGAAAGGGGGCGGTGGGCCAAAAAAGTTTAGGAACCACTGGTCTGGAGGGTGTAAAAGCAGGATCCCTGACCTTAAGGAAGTCTGCATAATAATTAAAGAGGCAAGTTTGAAAAAGGGTCAGAATTTTGGTAAAACCATGGTTGGTGCCTCAGGCCTATTTGAAGCCTTTAGGAGAATTCCACATATAATTAGGTCATAAGACATTTTTTATTAGTCGCACATGCTCCCTGACTTGAGATGAAAAATGGCTCTTGGATCATTTACTGCCAGAAAACTGAAGCCTGGAGAAAGTCCAAGAGGAAGTTTCTTTGGGACAGAAAAATGGGCTTGTTTATTTGCATAGAAGAAATAGTGTTCTGTTAAGGATGCAATCACACAAACTCACTCTCTCTCTGTCTCTGTCTGTCTCTCTCAAGAATTATAGGCACCTAAGACCTGAAATTGAAGGACACTCTATCCATTGTGCCACACTTGTCTATCTAGCTTAGAGTTCTTAACTTCCTTCAAAATTCAGCTGAGGTTTCACTTTCTATGGAAAGTCCAGAGGTGCACCCTTCTCAAATTTTCTTATATCATTCAGCTGATACATGTTAGATCTTCACACCTCCAGGAAGCTTCTTGAGGGAAGTGCTCTTTTTTTTTTTTTTTTTTTTTTGGGTAGTATTTATTTATATCTTCTGTACCTAGAACAATGCTCTGTACACAATAGGGACCAAAAAACTGTGCCTTCAGTTAGCTCCCAACTGCAAAGTTTTTCTTCCAATCAGATCAGCTCCCATGAATGGATGCAAACCACAAATTTCTACAGTCACTTCATTAGGGTAATCCAAGCTCTAAGCTCTCATTTTGCTTATATTCTATAGACTATCTGCTAAGCTGCCTTTGGCTAAGGCAACAGGGGACAATGGTCTCTGTTCTGTGTTTCTTTCTGTTTCTGCCACCATTTTGCTTTTCCAGGCTCTCTCAACTTCTGTCCTTCCTGGATTTTGTCTAAGATTCTCTCCTTATTCAAAGCAGGCTCTTTTTATGTGAAGTGATTCCTATGTTAGGGAAGTATGAGAGAACATAGGGTGATAGAAGGTGTCTAGACTAATATAGAAATATTAGAGAAAGAAATGAAAATTAATATCTCTATTTATATCCCCAGATCATGTGACCAAGAAGATGGCAGATTAGACATTTTCTGTGATCCTTACAATCTCTCAAACCTCTCTAAAATAGAAATTATCCTGCAAATAAAGAGCAGATTGTTTGCTTTGCAAACAACCAGACAACAGAAATACAAAAAAGGCAAACAACTAGAACAACCAAGTAAGGCACCAGTAATAAAATGAATTACTCCAGAAAAAAGGAGAAAAAAAATCCTAAAACATCTCAGGGGTTAAAAGCAACAATGATAAAATAACAACAGAAGGAGCATTGAGAAATATTTTGGGTTTTTTTTTTCTAAAAGAAAAGAAGAAGCAAAGAATGAAAATAGAACATAAATGTGAGAACCGATGGTGGGGGAAATGCTTGAAACACCATAGACTGCCTACTGCTTCCATGTTTTTATTTTTCCTGTGGGACTAAACAGCAGAATGGAAGGGTACAAAAAGAGGAGGGGGAGGAAAAAATGGAGGGGAATGTGTGATGTACCCTAATCTATCATACATGCCACAAATAGCAATATAAAATTGTCCAACAGTCAAAAAAGTTATAATTATCAGAGTTCTCCAGCAATCAACTTTAAAGAATGTCACATACTCAAAACAGTCACATGTAAATTGACTGCTGGGAAAGAAGGCACTTCAGATAGCTTTACCTTCAGTAAGTACTTTACCCTGACGCCTATTTTCTCTCAGATTTTCCTAGCACAATCTGTTTGTCCCCAGATAATTATTCTGAGGGGCTGCTTTGTCTCAAGCCCCATCAGCACTATTCTATGTTTCTGTCCCTTTCCACAAATAAAATTGTCCAAATCTGAAAGGCACAGCACTTTACATGAAGAAAAACTTCCTAGCAATTAGGGGAACTGGGTAGAACAGTGGATAGAGTCCACAGTCTGGCTTCAGGAAGATTCATCTTCCCAAGTACAAATCTGGCCTCAAACACTCACCAGCTGCGGGACTCTGGGCAAGTCACTAAACCCTGTTTGCCTCAGTTCCTCATCTGTAAAACAAGCTGGAAAAGGAAATGTTAAGCCATTTCAGTAGCTTTGCCAAAAAAGCCCCAAATGTGACCACAAAGAGTTAGCCATGAATGAAAAATAATTAGGGTTATCCAAAAAGGGAACAGACTGCCTTAGGAGTTCATGTATTTCTTTTAATTTGAAGTCTTAAATCAAAGGCTGTATGTCTCCTTAGAAATGGTGGAACTGGCAGAGAGTCTTTTTCAGGGACAAAGAGAAGCAGACCGTGGGTGTTCCTTAGCCCTCGGAGAGTTTGTGAAAATATTGGGGTGTTTGGGACAAATAAGGTCAGGGAGAAGGAAGGAATATCATTAGTGATTCAGTTTTCTTGGATCCCAAGCAGCTGAAGTCAAGAGGAGTCAGGTGGCACTCTGATGGGCTCCTAGCCAGGTCCAAATACTCTCGCCTCAGAAACAGCTGCCTAGGAATGAATCACAGGCTACTTGCAGCCTGGGAATGAACTCTCATGAACAAGAAAATGTCTTATGAACTCTTATGAAAGAGAAACACCTGTCTGTTCATTACATCTGAATTTTATTGTTATCTGAGGTGAGTGACTCAAGATTGGTCTTTGAATCTTAAGAAGGCTAGTGATTCACCAAGAATATGGCAGGTGGGGGAAAATCCTTAGGACAAAATATAATGAAAAGATATTCTGAAGCTCAGGCACCTGGGAAACGAAGCAGAACATTTCCAGATTTTTTTTCCCCTGAAATCTCTAGCCCTGGCACTGTACCAAAATGATGATGATAACAATAATAATTAGCATTTATATAGAATTGTGCTAAGTCATTTGTAGATATTTCTTCCTTATGTTCTCACAACAATCCTGAGATGTAGGTGTTATTATTATCCCCATTTTACAGTAGAGGAAACTGAGGTAAACAGAAATTAAGTGACTTACCCAAGATCACACCACTAGCAAACATATGAGGCTATATTTGAACTCAGATCTACCTTACTCCTGGACAAGTATCATCAACTGTGCCACCTAGCTGTCTCTTCTGTATGCAGAATAGTCTTGGAAGTAAACCCCTCCACCATTTAGCATTGTTCATTGTTCCGTCATTACCACTCTGAAAAGTATTTGGTAGAATCTCAGCATTACTTTAATTTTCATTTCTCTAATTAGTAATGATTTGGAACATTTTTTCCTATCTGTTGATAACATCAATTTCTTCCATTCGAACTTCCAATAAAACTTTATATCCTTAGACCACTTATGCATTAGGGAATGCCTGACTCTTGTACTTATAATTTGAATCAGTTGCTTATAGATTTTGCAAATGGGACCTTAATCAAAGAAATTTGTGGCAAATATTTCCCCAGTTAGTTGTCTCCCTTTTAATCTTAGCTTTCCTACATGTTTCTGCAAAAACTTAAATTTTATATAATTGAAATCATTCATTTTATCTTCTGTAATTCTCTCTATTTCTCATATGGTCATGAACTTTTCTCCTATACAAAGGACTGACAGGTAATTTTTTTCTGTGTTTCTTTTATTTGTTTATGATGTCACCTTTTATATCCATATTCTCCTTCTTGGAAATGTTGGAACAGGAAGAAATTCTTTTTCAAGGACAAAGGGAAGTAGGTCCCTGATTACTCTGAGAGTCTTATCATAGAAGGAATTTGATACAATTCCTTCTTTTGAAATTTTCGCTAGCAATTTCTATACCCATTTGGAGTTTATCTTCATATAAATGGTGTGTTGTTTATCGAAATCTAATTTCTTCCATACAGCTGTCTTAGTTTCCCAGAAATAGTGAGTGCTTATCCTAGAAACTGGGATCTTTCCATTTATCAAATGTTTTAGATAAATTTGCTTCTATAAGTTCTGTGCCTAATTTCTTCCAGTGATTGATCTTTATTTTTTTAACCAGTACTAAATTATGTTAATAATTACTGCTTTATAAAAGGATTTGATAGCTGGCATTCCTATGTCCCTTTAGTTCCCATTTCTTTCCATTATTTTTCTTGAGATTCTTGAACTTTTCTCCCTTCATTTGAATTTTGTTGTTTTTTCTCATTCTATAAAAGAGTTCTTTGGTAATCGATTGGCATAGTATTGAATAAGGAAATTAATTTGGGTAGTATTGTCATTTTATTATAGTAACATCCTCCAAAAAACAATTAATATTTTTCTAATTATTTAGATCTGTCTATAGTTCAGTAAACAGTGACTTGTAGTTGAATTTAGATTATTCTTGTGTGTATTTTAGAAGGCAGATTCTCAAGTATTTTATATATTTTGTAATATTTTAAATGACATTTTTCTTTCTACCTCTTCTTCCTGTGTTTTACTGGCATATGGAAAGACTGATGATTTGTGATGATATATTTTATATACTTCAATTTTGCTGGTTACTAATTATTTCAGTTCATTTTAATGGATTCTTTAGAGCTCTTTAAGAACACCATCATATTATTTACAAAAGGTGATAATTTTGTTTCTTTCCCTATGTTTATTCCAGTGGTTCCCAAACTTTCTTGGCCTACTGCCCCCTTTCCAGAAAAAATATTACTTAGCCCCCTGGAAATTAAATTTTTTTTTAATTTTAATAGCAATTAATAGGAAAGATAAGTGCAACTGTGGCCATCACTGCCTCCTTGGATCACTGCAGCACCCACCAGGGGGTGTAGCTCCCACTTTGGGAATCACTGGTTTATTCCCTCAACTTTTGTTTCCTTATTGCTATTGTGAACATTTTCAGTAAAAGAGAAATTGTGAGTCATCTCTTTTTCATCCCTGAATATATTGGGAAGGATTCTAGGTTATCTCCATTTCAAATAATAGCTCTTGGTTTTAGATACTTGCTACTTATTATTTTGAAGAAAGATTCATTTATTCCTACATTCCCAGTATAAATTCATACTGATCATGGTGTATAATTTGCATGATGGGCTCTTTTAGTCTCTTTCCTATAATATTTTATTTTTAAAATTTTCATCAATGTTTATTAGGGATATTAACCTATAGCTTTTTTTATTTCTGTTATAATTATCCCTGGTTTACCTATTGAGACAATTTCTATTATCAAAGAAGGAATTTGGTATTTTTGCTATTTTTGTAAACAATTTCTTTAATATTAGGCTTGATTGTTTTTTGTATGTTTGACAGAATTTACTTGTCAACCCATCTGCTTTTGTAGATTTTTTTCCTTTGGAAATTCTCTTATGATTTGTTTAATTTCTTTCTCTAAAATTTGGTTGTTGAAAAGTGGTTTTTATTGCCAAATAATTGGGCAAAATTTTTTTAATCTAGTTATTTTTTAATCTAGTAGTTATGAATTCTACTTCATTTTTAATACTCATATTTATTTTCTTTTTTATTCCTTTTAATAAAATCAACCACAGGTTTATCTAATTTATTGTTTTCTCAAAAATGGCTCTTTCATTGATTAACTCAAAGATTTTTTGTTTTGAATTTTGTCATTTTTAAATTTTATTTTAAATTTTGTTTTTAATGAGTGAAATTTGTTCATTTTCTAGTATTTTTAGTTGCATTCCCTATTCACTAATCTGTTCTTTCTCATTTTTTGCACTAAACATGTTTAGGGTTGTAAATTGTCCTTTATGGATTTGGAAATGTGTTTCCATTTTGTCATTATATTTAGTGAAATTATCTATTGTGTCTATGATTTGTTCCTTGACCTGAAAATTCTTTAGGATGAAATGATTTAGTTTCCAGCTTATCTTTAATATTTTTTAAATAGCCCTTTAAAGTAATTTTGTTGCATTGTGATCAGTGTATAATATTTTTGCTTTTCTAAATTTGTGATATTTTTATATCTAATAATGAATCCTATTAAACAGTAAAGAGACTTGACAGAATTAATGTGTGAAATGAAAAATAAGTATTTTCATATACTGCCTTTGAGTTTTGCTAGACTATGCACATTTGTTAAAATTAATTTTTTAATAAGGTGATTTAGAGAAGGAGAGAAAATAGATTTCTGTTCATTTTTACAAAACAGAGAGGTAGGAGGTAATGTGCAATGTTGCCTGCCCTTTCTGATGAAATCACTGTGTTATTAGTTTTACTTAGTTGATTTACTTTACTATAAGAAAATTTTTTGAAAGTGGGAATAATTTGAAAATATTTATAATGTAAAAACAAAACATTGATAAAAGTTTAATTTTTACAAATACATTAATAATGAATAAAGTATGTTAATAAATTAATAAAATAAACAATGTAAAAGAGAGGTAAAAAGGAATTTCCACTGGTTTTAAATTATCTATACCAAAATTCATATTTGTCATCAAATGTTCTCAATGTTTATCTAAATTTTTAAAGAAATCTTTATTTTCAGTTTAGTCAATAAGAATTGATTAATTTCTAACTAATTACTACATGCCAGGCACCATACTTATTTCTGGGGATAAAAAGGAAGGCAAAAACTTTACTCTTTCCTTCAAGGAGCTCACATTATGATTATGATGGAGACACAACATACCATTAACATATGCATATGAATATATAATAGATATACATAGATATGCGTACTGTAACATGACCCACGAGATGGAAATTAGGTACTTATTCTGATATGTACAACCCCTCCAAAATGATAATTATGAGCAAGAGATAAAATAATTTTAGCTAAAACTTCAAGAAACTGAATGACATAGCAACAGAGAAGGTTAATCCATACTCCCTGACACACTCATACAGCACCCTTTCTCCCATCAGCCCTTTGTCTGACAGGTCTGCACAAGAAAATACATATCCTTGCTATAGAACATAACTCTCCTCCTCCTATCTTCAACTGCCATTATGGAAAATCAAAAGCCAAAAACTTTCCTTGACTGGAACAGCAGCCTGGAAGAACTCTGTGCTGTAGCCATGCTTGTACTGAGGTACAGGTGGAACCAGAGCAGGGTGCAAGAGTGTGTACCAAGTATTAAGGAAAGGGAACTGACATCCAACTGTGTCCAGTTCTGACCTTGAAGAAGGTATTTGGGGCAAAGAGTAAGGTTAGTGAAAACTGAATTCCCAAGGGGTTAGAGTGACAGTGAAGTAGCAGGAAGAAATAAAGTCAGTCTCCCCAAAACAGAAGAAAATGAAATTGAAAAAACAAACAAAAACTCTAACACCATAATGCAAGACATAATAGAAGAAGCCTGACCAGAAATTCTAAACATAGACAACTAATTGACAACTAGAAGAATCCACAGACTGGTACCCAGAAAAAAAAGAAAGGAAAACTGCTGTCTAGGGTAAGGGGTGGGGCAGAAGATGAGGTAAGGGGATGGGGCATGGCACTCTGTCTCTGGGGTGAGGACGGGGCTTGGCACTCTATCTCTAAAAGGTTTGCCATCACTGTACTAGGCAATGGTTAAACAAATTATAATAGAATATAATGAAATATTACTGAAAAGTGAAGAAATATACATAAATCATTGAAAAGTAAAATGAACAGACCCAAGAAAATAATATATATTAAAAAAAGAACAATAAAACAATGCCATATACTTAAAAGGCCCAACATTTTCCCAATTGAAGATATAAGGAAATGCACATTTCTCCTTTTGTTTGGGGGTACTGTGAGTGTGACCTATGATGTACACTTTTGGATACAGTTGATATGTTGGGGATTTTTGCTCACACACATACACACACACATACACACACATACACCCCACATCTCTTCCCCCCCCCCTTTGTTTGAAGCCTTATGGGGTAGTAGAGAGGAGAGATATATTAAAAAATGATAGTGATTAAAACAAAAGGTCTCACTAATTCTTTTTTTGTTGTTGTTATTAAATGAGAGGGTTGGATTAGATATTCTCTAAAGTTCCTTCCAGCTTTTTATATATGGATCTATTGTGTATTTAAAGAAAGACTCTTGTTTGTGAATAAACATTTCTTTCAAGCTAGAGCATAAGCTTTTGGAGAAGAAAGCATATTAATACCTACCCATCAAATGACACTTTGTAAAACTTACACTCACATTTTCAGAAAAATGTGTAGCGAAGTCTACTTAACAAATACTTTTCAGGCCTATTTAAATAATCTCTAAGTTGCTGACCAGAATAAGTTTTGTAACATTAGAGTACAAAATATTCAGATGACATCCTGCTGAAACCTTAGATGTTCTTCAAGGGAATTTTAAACACTTGAAAGAAATGGATTGTGAAATGGCCAAAGGGCTTTCACATCAACAAATGTCAAACTAGAATAGTTTAAAGCAACCTGTGTACTTTGGGTGAAGGGCAATAATGCCCTGTTATAACTGAAGCCTAGAGCTTTGTAGGAATGCCAAGCAAACAGCTAGGGCAATGTTTCAACTTTTGATCTGAAGTGATATGTATTAAACTACCAAGAAATTGATATATCAGAGAGCCACTGACTTGTCCAGATTGTCGCCTCTAGCCTATTAATGGCATGGGAGAATGTGAGCTAAACCCTACAGTGTTCCTACTTCAAAAACACTTAAAGTTTTAAGAGTAATTGGCATGTCAGCAGAATATTTTGTCCAAAATGTAATCTGATCAGCAACTTTGAGGACATGAATTTCAGTTATTCTCAAAAGCAGAGGTACCATTTTGACTTTGGGGGCAAAAACCAGCAGAGAATAATAAACCAGGGCAAAAAAATTCAAAAGGTGCCTTTGAGTCAACTTTGCGATTCATGATGAGAAAATGGTATAATAAAGGTAAATTCAGTTGAAGAGGGATTAGTTATGACAGTGGCTTATGTTGGATGTTAGTGAAAGTACAATCTAGGATACTGGAAAAACTGATGGATTTGAAATTAGTAAAGTTTGATTTATTCCTAGTCCTGCCATGGTCTCTTTGTATGACAACCTTGGACAAGTCACTTAACTTTTTTTTTTTTTTAAACCCTTGTACTTCGGTGTATTATCTCATAGGTGGATGATTGGTAAGGGTGGGCAATGGGGGTCAAGTGACTTGCCCAGGGTCACACAGCTGGGAAGTGGCTGAGGCCGGGTTTGAACCTAGGACCTCCTGTCTCTAGGCCTGACTCTCACTCCACTGAGCTACCCAGCTGCCCAGTCACTTAACTTCTAATGGCCTCATTTTTTTTCTTCATTAATAAAGTTGGATCATATTGTCTCTGAGGGCCTCTCTAGCTCAAAATCTATTTCTATTCAAGACAACTGTTACCTTCTTATTTTAGCAAATTATTCTAGGAACAAGGAGGCAACAAGCTATAACAAGATACATATTTTTTTAAATCCTTAACTTCTGTTTTGTAATCAATACCTATATTGGTTCAAAGCCAGACGAGTGGCAAGGGCTAGGCAATTAGGATTAAATGATTTGCCTAGAGTCATACAACTAGGAAGTAATCTGAGGCTAGATTTGAATCCAAGACCTCCCATCTCCAGATCTGGCTCTCTATCCACTGAGACACCCAGCTTGCCCCACCTTTTTTTTTTTTTTCAACAAAATCCTTTGAAACATTATTAAAATTTAGGGAATTTGTGGAAAAAATATAGCTGGTATCATTTAAAAATTAATAGAATAAAACTAAGGGGGGAATATCCATAAATTAAGTAAGAGTCAGGAAGGGCTCTCATATATACAGGCTGTGTGACCTTGGGTAAGTCATCTATAGTGTTAGAAAACTGGTTTGAGCCCTTAGAAGTTAAGTGATAGATGAGTTACTGAACTGCGTTGGTAGGAATTTCTAAATGGGGCTTCCTTATCCCTGTGACATCCACTTTAGTGAAGGTCTCATAAGGCCAAACCCAACCTCCCTCCCCCAAAACAACAAAACTTGGGGTATCACCCCTAGTTAATAAGTGAATGTTTCTACATTGTGAATAGATTTGTTTTGTCATCAATGTGGAAAGAAAGGTGAGACATTCCCTTTTCCCCATGTTTTCATAGGAGTACACTATAATTTTTTAAATATTCCTTTCCTTTTGTCTTAATGCCAAGACTAAGTATCAGTTCCAAGGCAGAAGAGCAGTAAGGACTAGGCAATGGAGGCTAAGTGACTTACCTACGGTCACACAGTGAGAAAGTATATGAAGTCACATTCCATCTCCAGGTCTGGTTCTCTATTGACTGAGACATCCAGCTGCTCCTCCTATGTCATAAATTTTTATGTTTTTTACATGTTGGTTCCTTAGAAGAAAGCCCTCATTCTCCTTCCAACCATAGTAATGGTACTTTTGAAAGTAGCCCTAACAATCCTGAAGGACTTACGATGGGAATACTATCCACCTCCAGAGAAAGAATTGTTGGCGTTGTCTTTCACATCAGTATATTTGTACTTTTATTTTAGGGTTTTGGTTAGGTGTGATTTTGTTCTTATAACAATGACCAATATGGAAGTGTTTTGCATGACAATAAAAATTCAAATTAAAATAACTTTTAAATTTTAATTAAAAAATTTTAAATTTAAAAAATTTAAAATTTAAAAAAGGTACCTACCCCTACTGGACTATAAGTTTCATGAGGACAGGGAACATGCCATATCTACTACTCGTATTTCCCATAATGTCTGGTACAGTGTATGCCACATATTAGGCACTTAATAAATGCTTATTAAATAGGAAACTAAAATCATTACCCTGTTTTCTATAGTAACTAGAAATGTTATTAATTCAGATCCTGATTTACTCATTTCAAACATACCAATGTTTTTCAGCATTCTTTACTTTCTGTTTCAAATAAAGTTTCATCTGAAATTCTAACAGAAGTTAGGTGCCAAATGTCAAAGTTTTGAAAGGGATCAACGTACCTAGAACTACAGGGGCAGAACATGGCGTATGGAGCTGTCTAAGAGAATGTACTATTGGGCAAGAGTAATGAACTTGGATCCTGAAGGTCTTAGAGCATTAGACAAAAGCAAACAATTCCATTATTAGGAAAAATTACTTTCTCAAAGAGAACAAAGGGGGGGAGGAGGACCCATCTGCACAAAATATTGATAGTCACTCTTTTTGTGGTGGCAAAGAATTGGAAACTGAAGGGATGTCCACCCATTGAGAAATGATTGATCAAGTTGTGTTATAAGTTTGTAATAGAATACCAGTGTGTCGCAAGAAATGATAAATAAGACAATCACAAAAATTCCTGAAAGACTTGTGTGAAGCGATGCAAAGTGAAGTAAACAGAACCAGGAGAACGTTGTGCACAGTAACAGCAATAATGTATGAAGATCAATTGTGAATGACTCAACTATTATCAGCAATGTGGGGATCAAGAAAATTCCAAGGGATTCATGATGAAAAAGGCTATCCATTGCCATGGAAGGAACTATTGGTGTCTGAATGCAGATTGAGCATATTTTTCTTTTTATTCTTTTTTAAACCCCTACCTTCCATTTTAGAATCAATACTGTGTATGGGTTCCAAGGCAGAAGAGTGCTAAGGGGTAGGCAATGGGGGTTAAGTGACTTGCTCAGGGTCACACAACTAGGAAGTATCTGAGGTGCGATTTGAACCCAGGACCTTCTGTCTCAAAGTCTGCCTCTCTATCCACTGAGGAACCTAGCTGCCCCAAAGCAAACCATTTATCACTTTATTTCCTCCATGAGTTTTTTCTTTTATAAATCATAACATGACATACATGGAATTTTATACATACATTTCTTTTATAAATCATAATATGACAAACATGGAATTATATGTAGCATGATAGCACATGTATAAATTATATCATATCATCTGCCATCTTGGTGGAGGGATGGGAAAGAGAGAGAGAATACAGATCACAAAATGTCAAGAAAAATTGTATCTACATATATGGAAGTATATTCATATATATAATAGAATAGAAAAAATGACAATTAAAAAAGAAATTACTGCTGGCTAGGTGCACCTAGGTGATAAAGCAGATAGCACACCAAACTTAGAGTCAGAAAGACTGACCTCAGACACTTCCTAGCTGAGTGACACAGGGCACGTCTCTTAAACCTGTTTGCTGTAATTCTTCTTTTGTTAAATGAGCTGGAGAAGGACATGGCAAACCACTCCAGTATCTTTGCTAAGAAAACACCAAAGGAGGTCATGAAGAGCTGGGCATGACCGAACAACAAAGTCAAAAGATGAAAGGAATGAACATTCCAAAAAGGTAGTCATCGTGACTTAGAAGAGCCAATATCAGGAAGAGTTAACCTCATTTCCATTTCTGACTTTGTGATTGGCCTGATAGAGACCAAAGGAATCCTACAGTTATAGATTACTTAGATTTTAGGAAAGCATTTTTCAAAGTCTTCCCCACTGTCTTTATGGGAAAGGAGTTGGGGTCTGGGAACAAGATTGAATAATTTGGGTCCAGTCATTCAATTACTTCTGAATCCAACAAAAAACAGTCATCAGCGACTTAATACCAACTCAGAGGGAAGTCGTGAGTGGATTTGTCTGGGACTTTATGCTATGGTACATTTTTATCAGTGATTTACATGAAGGCATAGATGATGACAAGGTTTTTAAATTGTAATTAAACATTTTTTACATGTTGATACAATTTAAATAATTTTTTTCTGACATTTTGCAATCCATATTCTCTCCCTCGCCATTCCCTTCAGCTCAGGGTCCTGGGCAGCCTTTGTTAGGATCTGAGGGGAGATGGTGGTCAAGGAGGTGCTGGAGGCTTCACTTGCATGGCACATGCTGCTTCCTCTGGGTGCCTTGCTGCATTCAGCCCTATCCTAGGATTTTGAGGTAGGACTTTCATTGCAAGTAATATAATATTGGTTGGTGTACATGTGTTGATGATGATAAGCTTAAGTAATTTGCAGATTGATATAAAGCTGGGATGGATGGAATACTTGGGACCAAAAAGACCTCCTCTGGCTAGAAAATCAGGTGAAATTTAATGTTTATTTTTAATGAAATAAATGTTAACTTGTATACTTTTAGTTTTAAAAACTCAAATTCCGAAGTACCAGATGAATACACAAGTAGATAACAATATGTTGGAAAATATCTGGAGTGGGTTGTAAGATACCAGGTAAAATAGCTAATGTGATCTTAAATTGCATTAGAAGAGGACGAGCATTTAGAACAAGGGAGGCACTACTATAATGTAACCTGGTAAAACTACCTTTGGAATTCCTTTTTTTTTGCATCATATTTTAGGAAGAACATTTATAAATTTCAGATTTTTCAGAAGATGGCAATCATGACAATGAAGGCTCTGCCTTACAATCATGCCTAGCACTGAATGCAATAAGGCACCCAGAAAGAGAGAAAGGAGATAGAACCTAATGAAGACAGTCTAGGACCTTGAACTCAAGAGCCTTGGGAATAGCACTGCTTCCAGGTCAGTACCCTCGGGCATGGTCCTGGGAAGCAACTCCTGTGGAGATGTAGCCTGGCAACTGCTCCTTCAGGTGCAACAGCCATAACTACTGTAGTTCTAGAATAGAAAATTATTTCTACCAAAGTCATTGGCACTGGCAAGTGGTTTGACAAAAAGAAATAGATATAATTTTTGTCAGTGGAAATGACATTAAAGAAGAGGCATTAACATCTTCTTTGAGGAAACTATATGTAAATTAGGTGAACATAGAAAAATAGTTTACCTGTCAGATCCATGGGAAAGGAAAGATTTTAAGACCAAGGAAGAGTTAGAAAACATTAAAAAATGTAAAATAAATAATTTTGATTACATTAAATTAAAAAGGGTTTGTAAAAACAAAACCAATGCAATCAAAATTAGAAGGAAGTAACAAATTGGGAAAAATATTTATAACTAAAACCTCTGACAAAGGCCTAATTACTCAGATTTATAAGGAGCTAAATCAATTGTATAAAAAAATCAAGCCATTCCCCAATTGATAAATGGACAAGGGACACCAATAGGCAATTTTCAGATAAAGAAATCAAAAGTATCAATAAGCACATGAGAAAGTGTTCTAAATCTCTAATAATTAGAGAAATGCAAATTGAAACAACTCTGAGGTACCACCTCACACCTACCATATTGGCCAAAATAATAGCAAAGGAAAGTAATAAATGTTGGAGGGGATGTGACAAAATTGAGACATTAGTGCATTGCTTGTGGAGTTGTGAATTGATCCAACCATTTTGGATGGCAATTTGGAACTATGCTCAAAGGGCTTTAAAAGACTCTGCCTTTCGATCAGCTATACTACTGCTAGAGTTATACCCCAAAGAGATAATAAGGAAAAAGACTTGTACAAAAATATTTATTGCTGCACTCTTTGTAGTGGCAAAAATTTGGAAAATGAGGGGGTGTTCCTTGATTGGGGAATGGCTGAACAAATTATGCTATCTGTTGGTGATGGAAGACTATTGTACTGTAAGGAATAATAAACTGGAGGAATTCCATGTGAACTGGAATGACCTCCAGGAATTGATGCAGAGTGAAGGGAGCAGAACCAGGACAACCTCATACACAGAGACAGATACACTGTGGTACAACTAAATGTAATGAACTTCTCTACTAATAGCAATGCAGTGGTCCAGGACAATTCTGAGGGACTTAGGAGAAAGAACACTATTCACATCCAGAGAAAGAACTGTGGAAGTAGAAACACAGAAGAAAAACAACTGCTTGATCACATGGGTTGATGGGGACATAATTGGGAATGTAGACTCTAAGTGATCACCCTAATGCAAATATTAATAATATGTAAATAGGTTTTGATCAATTACATATGTAAAACCCAGTGGAATTACTTATTGGCTGTGGGAAGGGGATGGAGGGGAAAGGGGGAGGGACAGAACATGAATCATGGAACCATCGGAAAATATTCTAACTCAATTAATTAAATAAAAATTTTCAAAAATAAAACCTCACATCTTCTTTGCCACTACACCCTAAGATCCCTAGGACCTTTCCATCTGATTTTAGCTAAAACTTTTCATTTATGTTATCTCTTCAATTAGAATTCCAATTAGTTCCCTCCTTGTTCCATATAAACTTTTTGCAGACAGGCAATAGATGTGGGAGTAAACCTTTTTGTCTAAGAGTTACCTTGAATACATAATGTTATACCCCATGTACAAAAGCATTTTCCTCTACAAATATCAATAGTGAGGTTTTTTTGTTTAATTTTTAATCCCTTTTTTGAATGCACAGGAAAAAAAAAACAAATACTTCTTATGATTCCTGCTTTAGGAGCCTGCCTTAGGACACGTTAAAAGGGCCTAACCTGGAAAAAAAAAAGAAGGATATGAACTCCTAGAAAGCAGACTGTCTTACTTTTTTATTTGTATCCCTTTGGTTCTAAGCAAATAGGAAGTGTTTACTAAATACTTCATTCATTCATCATAAGTTATTTGCTCATCTAACTCCTGCAATAGGATGATTAGTTCATGTAAATGAAGATACTTAGCCTGTAAAAGAGAAGATTTATAGGGGACAAGAAAACTGTCTTTAGGTATTTGAAAGTTAGTCGTAGACAAATTAGTGACCTTGAACCCAGGTAGGAATAATGGGCATGTTATAATGAGGAAGGTTTACATTTATTCAGGGAAAAACTTATAAGCACTTGACACAACTGCAAACAATTAGAGCTAACCAAAAAGTAGAGGAGGATGCTTTGGGAAGTGTTGGTTTTCTCTTTTTAGAAGTCTTCAGAGTGTTGTATAGGCGATTCTTAGTCAAGCTTGCATTGGACCAGATGGCCTCTAAGCTCCTGTCTACTTCATTCTGGGATTCCTTCTTTCCTTTTGTATGTTTTTTCTTTCCCAAGTCCACTGAAACAAGACCCAGCGTTGTATGTAAAAGCAACAAGTAACTTTGCGGTGATTATAGGAATTCCAGGCATTTCCTTCTAAGGCTTGTCGTCTTTTCTGTATGTTTATCAGGGCTTCAGGGTAATTTTCTGGGGAAGTGCTGATTACCAGGGGACATCGCTTTGAAAGAATAAAGGAAAGAAGTTGCCAGTGTTATCCCCAGCCTCAAAGAGGCCCACCGGAGGTGCTAACCATATGTGTGATGGAATATATCACCTGTAGCTTAAGGCAAAGGCAAGTGAATATAATTCACATGCCTTTACTTAGCCAAGAATAAGAACTAGGACCACTGTGCAGAGAAGAAGGAATAGGAGCAGCCTCATGATCAAGTTAGTGGTTCTTTTATGAGCCATTGGTTAGAGGCTGGGAGTCTATTTTATGACAGAACTTCAGTTTAGATTCATTAATTAGCCTGATGCATGTAGTCCAGCTGGTCTCTCTAAAAAAAGGACAACATTTTCCTGAGGCAACAACAGCAGCCGATAGTGGCTGAGAAGCCAGGAGAGAAGCCGCTCGGTGTTGGAGACACAGCAGAGAGCAGCCATGGAAGGGGGCACTCCATCAGGAGATGACTTTGGCAGAGAGCAGAAACAGAGAAAACTAAAACAATGGAGTGACCCAGCAGTGGCCTCTAGAGTGACAGATGAGGGACCAGATGCGGGGCAGACCTGAAAAATGGAGAAGTCTCAAAACATGCCAAGGACCTGCCAGAGGCAGAGGTATGCGGAAGCAGGCAAGAAGAGTTTTCCAGCCACAGCCCAAGGCAAATGGCACTCATGCCATGCCTCTATTTCCAAGCATGAGAGTTGGGGGAATAGATGTCCTTCCCCACCAGCATGTGAGTGTGGACTCATATGCTAAACGGCATCAAATCAGTTGAGAACGATGCACCATTGCCTGACTTTCTCCTGTAGTCTCCTTTGCTATTCTGTCTCAGTTAAATACTTTGCTTATTTGCTGATCTCTTAAAGAATGCAATGGATGGGGGAACAGGCTAAATATTAGCTCCTACTTCAAACCCAAGGAGCTGTGTGTTTTCAAAGTTGAATGGGACGCAGGTTACATGAACCCGCTATTTAATCTTTACTAAAGGAGAAGTAACCCCTGGAAGAAGAGAAGCTGATAACAATGGCAAACGCAGTAGCTGGAACTGTAGTATTTAGATGGCTAATGGTCCTGTACTAGGGCTACACATAGCAACCAAGGACATTAGGAAAAATCAAATAAACGAGAAATAGTAACTAAAATCAACTGACTTAATGAAGAGTCCTCTTCCCCTCTCCCTATAGGCACCCCTCTCAAGAAAGAATAACATGGCAAATGGTGTTGACAAAGGAAGATTCAGCTGTATTGATTGCGGTAAAGACTTATAAAAGCATTTGTTATCTACGGTGAACTAAATGGAGTCACTCTGTGGCTTTGTGCTGGGAAGCCCAATAACATGGCCCAAACTATGGGTCAAGAACTATGAGTTACTTGGTCTGGATAAGTGAATGGCCGGCTTTCAAGCTCGCTATTTACTAGCCTGGATTTTGCAAATTGCAGCCTGGTTTAATCATCAGACATGGCTGCAGCTGGAGGCCTTCAGGGGTGTGTGGGGTGGGGGAGAGGGGTTGGCTTCTCCTTTTACAGAGCAGTGTCTGTACATAATTAAACAGCAGAACTTTTGGCTCTCCCTAATTAATGAAGAAGCAGCCTGAAACCTTCTATGCCCCAGAATGCTTTGCTACCATTGTGTCTGAATTATTCTGCTTTGTTCAAAATCAAAGAGGATTTCTCTCTAGGCTTTCCTTATTCCTTATAAATTAAAACTTTCTATTCATAGTTGTGAAAAATATGCAACACACATTCAGAAATTCACCTGCAGTTCTTGCTGTCATGCTAAAAATCAGAATAAGAATTTTTTTTAATTATAATGAAAAAGATTTTCTCTCTCTGACCTAGAATTAATCACAACAAAGCAATTCCTAGTGTCTAAAAGGTGGTTAATGAGCTTTAATGGCTCCTCCTAGGGGCCAACCAGATTACCGGGAAATCTACATAGAGACAGACAGGGAATGTGCCAGGTGAGCCTCTCTGCTAGCCACCATGTTGCTTAAGTGAGTTCCCAATCCCCATATCCAGGTTTGTGGGTTGGAAAAACTAGCTATGAATGCAATTTTTCACCCATTTAAAAATCACACTGGTGAATCCATCCAATATAAAGAACTCTAAGCAAGGAAACTGCTTCTCCCAAGGCTGATTGGCAATCACTTCACAACTTCCAGTCAATTCAGCCTAATAAATGTTTATTAAACCTGTGTTATGTGCCAGGCACTATGCTAAGCACTGGGGACACAAAAGAGGCAAAATACCAGCGCTTCTTACTAACTAATAGAAGAGACAACATGCAGACAAATATTTGCAAACTATGTCTTAGAGAATAGTCTAAGGTAATGAGAGGTTAGTTGATTTGCCCAGGGTTATGGAACCAATATGTGGCAGAGGTGGGGCTTGAAGTCCTTACTGTATCCGGGGTCACTTCCTGAGAAGTGAAGAAGACTTCTTTCTCTGGCACTTAGAAGTAGGCTTTTTGAATGAATGAATGAACACTGAATGACGGCAAAAGAGTAATGATGCAGTATCACAGATCTCAATGATTATCATTTTAGTGGAAACTGCCAACCCCATCTTTAAGGAAAGGGAGTTTATTTGAATCCTTTAGCATTCATAGGTCCTCTTGGAACATGTTATGTTGGAATGAAATAGAAAGCTTAATCTGTTTTACTCCATTAGTTAATCTTTCTTTTATCTACTGTGGGTGAATGTAGGAGTGTATCTAGGGAAGAAGGTCTTTGTCATGGATCCAGAAAAGTCTATGGACTCTTTCTCAGAATAATATTTTTAAATGCATAAAGTAGAATGAAAGGATTACAAAGGAAATTAATTATACTGAAATAGTTATCAATTTTTTTAAATTATGAATTGGGGATATGGAAAAATGGGGAAACTAATATACTGTTGGTGGAGCTATGAACTCTTTCAATCATTTTGGAGACTAATTTGGAATTACATCCAGATGGTTTTAAAAGTGTGTACACCCTTAGACCCAGCAATATTATTATTTATTAATTAATCATTAGTTTTATTGTATATTATATATTAATAGTTAACTGATGATATTAGTAAATAATATTATTTCCCAAAGAGATCAGAGAAAAAGGAAAAGAACCTATATGTTTCAAAATTTTTCTCTATCAGCTCTCTTTGTGGTGGCAAATAACTAGAAATTAAAGAGATGGCCATCAAGTGGGGAATGGCTAAACAAATTGCGGTATATGATTGTCACGGAATACTAAGAAACGATGTCTTAAGAAATGATGAGCAAGCTAATTGAAAAAAAATTGGAAAGAACTAAATGGGATAATGAAATTAAATGAGTAGAACCAAGAGAACATTATACATAGCTATAGATTTAAGACCTAAAGAATAACTTGGGAATATTATCTCTAGAGAATGACCTGAAAAATAGAAACATGAAAGATAATTTATATATCCCTGTCTCCGAAATGATGCCTTCTATGATGCAGGGAGGGGAGAGAAGGGCTGAGACACTTGTAAATACATTTTATAAATTTAAAAAATTAAGGTTATGCACCTTGGATCAAAACCCCAGATAAAGAGAGTATGTTTGTGAATGTATGTATGTTAATCTCTCTCTCTCTCTCTATCTGTACGTATTTGTGTATAGATGAGTGTGTATATATGTATGGGTGTGTATAGGGTTGTGTACACATGGATTATATGTATACATAGTATATAACATGTATTTGTAGTGGTTCATGCTTTATGTGTAGGTGTGTGTACGTATAAGGATGTATTTTTAGAGTTGTGTGTAAATGTTGGGGTATATGTGTTTAGAAGGTGTATATATGTACAATGGGGGAAAGTACATATACGTAGCATGCATGTATATATTTGTGAAGAGGCATGTAAATATGCCCAGAGGAATGCATTATTGCTCTGCATGCAAGGTCTATGTATGTGTGCATATTTGCACATGTTGAGGTTGTTTATGGGGGTTCATATGTACATTGAAGTGGATAGCACATTGCACGTGTGCCGAGGCTGTGTGTACATTGGCATGTATATGGATGTTGGGGTGTGGGTGTACACGTGTAGAGGATGGGGGTTTGCATCCTATCCATGTGCCTGCCCAGCAGTTCTCCTCCAAGCTGATTCTCCTTCACACATCTCAAAAATGTACATTTTCCTTCTTCCTTCTTCTTTTCCAGGAGCAGCTAATGGTGCATCCATTGCTTCATTTGGCCGCCAAATGTTAATAATTAAAGCAAACATTGTGATTGAAGTTAAATATTACTCATTTTGTTTACTTCTTCCTTTGTAGCTTCTGGTATTAAAAAACTGATATGGCTTGAGCCCACAGTCATGGCTCTGTCCTGCTGGGTAAAAGACCTAGTTTTCTTTTCCAGTTTCTCCTTTCTATGTCAAGTGGAGGCTGGGATAGCAAAAGGGATCGTTTTGCTAACTGGATCACTTTGCATTTCTGCAGTGCTCTGATGTATAATTTCTGACCATTTCCCTGATTATGACTTCACCAGTGCTTTATGAGTTAGTCTGGGTGGGTTAGTCATTATACTCAGTGCCATGGGAGAGAGCATCAGTGTGTAACTCAACAGTGACTCTGCCTGGTTACTCTTGGGGCAGCATTAGTGGGCATTAGCGGGGCAGTGCTGGCCTGGTTAAGTCCTCAGGCACAAAGGTCAGATTTTGAGTGTTACAATGTAGTGAAACCCAGAGCCCCAGATTCAGCTTCCTCATCCCTCTCCTGACATTGTAGGCATTCTCCTCTCTCTTCCCCAATCTTCCTGTCTAGTTTCTGATGCTGATGTGTCAACAATGGGGACCATGTTCCCATCATCATGAAATAAAACTGGATTGGTGCCCGCTTGTAGGTGGTGTAGCTGCTGCTAGCTGACAAAACTAACAACAAGGTTGCTGACAACAAGGTTGCAGACTGGGCCAACCTGATCTGAAAAATGGAGAAAGATGCAGTAGTCTAAGAAGACTTCTTATCATTGTGCTTTCTCTTAGATTATCAGACTGTAAGCTCCTTGAGGGCAGGGACTATGTTAGACTCATTTTTGTAAGCCACAGCCTCTCTACCTCTCTCCTCGGCACCTTGCATGTAATAGGTAAGAAGAATAAATATCTGGCTACCCACTTCCAGAGAAAGAATAGAATCTAAGTGTTGATCAGAGCATATTTTTTCTTTTGCTTTCTTTGTTTTTCTTGGGATTTTTTGGTCTGTTTTCTTTTACAACATGACAAATATAGAAATATGTTTTGCCTGACTGCACATGTATAACCTTTATCAAATTGCTTGCTTTCTCAGTCAAGCGACAGGGAGGAGGAGAGTCAGAAAGAGTTTGGAACTCAAAATTACTAAAAATTAAGGTTAAACTAAAACTCCAATGCAACTATCAATAATTTGGAAATAGGTCTTGATCAATGACACATGTTAAAACCAGTGGAAATGCGCATCGGCTATGGGGGGAGAGTCGGGGGGTGAAGGGGAAAGTAAGAGCATGAATCATGTAACCATGTTAACTTTTCTAAAAAATAAAAATTATTAAATGGAAAAAAATTATTTTTATATGTAATTGGAAAAAATTAAAATGCTGAAGTTAAAAAAACTTACCCCATTAAATAAAAAGAATAAATGTTTGTTGAATACCTTCTAAACCTTCGCCCTTCATACTGGCCAATGCCCCTGTTGTATTCAATTATTCTGCATCTAAGATTCTAGGCAAAAAGAGTATAAGGCTAGGACTCAGTTCTGGCTCTCCCAGCCATTGCTGGGAGATGTCACTTATTCTCCATCATTCAAGAGGGTGAGAATAAAAACCTGTCCTGCCTTCCTCTCAGGCAATTCAGGAAAGATAAAATGAAACGATACGCATGCAACATGTGTAAGCATTTTCAGGAGTTAAAAGGATCATGGCAATCCAATGTATTATGATTCAGCTGGTCCCCTGGAGACAGAGGCTGTTTGGAGGTCAGAAGGGAGAGCCTAGGGAAGGGCTTCAGGTTAATGCCACAGGTATCTGGGGTTTATAAAGGATCCAATTCCAAGGCTGACATTTAAAGCTCAGCTTGGCACGGTGCTCCAGCCCTAAATAGCAAAATTGACTTTTCCCCACAGAATCATATTCTAAATTATGCTGAAGATACTTCATTCCAGTCTGCTTGAGACCCATTGCAACCTTAAGCAGCTTCCATAATATACAAACTGATTTATAACTGTGATCTTGCAAAGAGGAGTGGAAAGGGGCCAAGATGAGTTTCTGTTAGACAGAAATACTGGCATGAAATACTAACATCGTTATGACTTGGCTCATGATAGGCTGTCTCCATTTTTGCATGCACTGAAATAGGACTTTGGGGGCAAGACAGAAAGAGCCTGTGGGTTTTCCAAAAAGACTTAGTTGTCAGGTCTATGAACAAAGGTGTAGAATGACCTCGGCAGCTGAAGGAGGGCTGCTGCTGCTCTAGATGGGGTGTATGTGAGGGTGTAGGGGGAGGACGATCCACAAGGCCAGCTCAGGGTCTGGGGTGAAAGTCCCTGTTTATCTTTGAAGAGTGACTCAGTTGCTGCTTGCAAGGCCCTTCTGTGACTATCTTTCTCTCCCATATTTCTCTACCTTTTCCCTTTCCCCTTACTAAAAAATTTAAGATGGCTGCAAAAGACAGATGTGTGATAAATTCCAGCTGTCTCAGTTTGGCATAAAATGATTAGTTATGAATCAGTCATTTGTATTAGGCTGGATTTACTAGCCAATGAATTAGGCATGATAAAGAGAATTAATTATATAAAGCAGTATGTATGTGCCCAAGGAATGGTAAAAGGCATTAAGTGTTAGAGGCTATGTGGCCTTTATGGTTGGATTTAGAACAACTGAACTAAAATCTCACTTCAGATATCCGCCAGTTATTTTCAGACCTTCAGTTTTCTCATCTTTAAAATGGGTATAATAATGCTTAACCACTTATCTCACGGGAATATTGTAAGGAAAGTGCTTTGCCAGCCTTGAAGCATGATATAAATTATTAAATGTTGATAGGAGGGAAAGATCCCTGGATTTACAGTAGTTGAAGATTCATTGTGAAGGAAGTTGGAGTAGAGCTAGGTAAGTTTTAGGTAGGTGGGAGAAAAGGGCACGAGGGATGCTTTCCAAGCAAGAAAAATGGCTAATGTAGAAGCAGAAATGTCTAAGACACATTTGGCCCTCATGGCAATCCTTTAAGAAAGGGAGTAATGGGGTAGGGGGGAAGGTGCAGCTAGTTGGCTCAGTGGATTGATAGCTAGGCCTATATAGATCGGAGGTTCTGAGTTTAAATCTACCTTCAAATACTTCATAGCTTGTGATCCTGGGCAAGTCCCTTAACCCCCATTGCCTGATGCTTATCACTATTCTGTCCTAGAACCAATACATAGTATTGAAAGAAAGAAAGAAAGAAAGAAAGAAAGAAAGAAAGAAAGAAAGAAAGAAAGAAAGAAAGAAAGGAAGGAAGGAAGGAAGGAA